>NW_026948238.1:310000-365000 GCF_963921235.1 Mobula hypostoma | reverse complement strand
CACACACACACACACACACACACACACACATATCCCCGTACACACACACATATATCCCCGTACACACACACACACACATATATCCCCGTACACGAACACACACACATATCCCCGTACACACACACATATATCCCCGTACACACACACACACATATATCCCCGTACACACACACACACACATATCCCCGTACACACACACACACACACACACACACACACATATATCCCCGTACACACACACACACACACACACACACACACACACACACACATATCCCCGTACACACACACACACACACACACACACACACACACATATATCCCCGTACACACACACACACACACACATATCCCCGTACACACACACACACACACACACACACACACACACACACACACATATCCCCGTACACACACACACACACACACACACACACACACATATATCCCCGTACACACACACACACACACACACACACACACACACACACATATCCCCGTACACACACACACACACACACATATCCCCGTACACACACACACACATATATCCGCGTACACACACACACACACACACATATATCCCCGTACACACACACACACACACACACACACACACACACACACACACACACATATATCCCCGTACACACACACACACACACACACACACACACACACACATATCCCCGTACACACACACACACACACACACATATCCCCGTACACACACACACACACACACACATATCCCCGTACACACACACACACACACACACACACACACACACATATCCCCCCACACACACACACACACACACACACACACACACACATATCCCCGTACACACACACACACACACACACACACACACACATATCCCCGTACACACACACACACACACACACACACACACACACACACACATATCCCCGTACACACACACACACACACACACACACATATCCCCGTACACACACACACACACACACACACACACACACACACATATCCCCGTACACACACACACACACACACACACACACAAACACACAAACACACACACACACACACATATATCCCCGTACACACACACACACACACACATATATCCCCGTACACACACACACACACACACACACACACACACACACAAACACACAAACACACACACACACATACATATATCCCCGTACACACACACACACACACACACACACACACAAACACACACATATCCCCGTACACACACACACACACACACACACACACACACACACACAAACACACACATATCCCCCTACACACACACACACACACACACACACACACACACACACACACATATCCCCGTACACACACACACACACACACACACACACACACATATCCCCGTACACACACACACACACACACACACACACACACACACAAATCCACAACACACACACACACACACACACACACACACATATCCCCGTACACACACACACACACACACACACACACACACATCCCCGTACACACACACATATATCCCCGTACACACACACACACACATATATCCCCGTACACGAACACACACACATATCCCCGTACACACACACATATATCCCCGTACACACACACACACATATATCCCCGTACACACACACACACACATATCCCCGTACACACACACACACACACACACACACACATATATCCCCGTACACACACACACACACACACACACACACACACACACACACATATCCCCGTACACACACACACACACACACACACACACACACACACACACATATCCCCGTACACACACACACACACACACATATCCCCGTACACACACACACACACACACACACACACACACACACATATCCCCGTACACACACACACACACACACACACACACACACACACACATATATCCCCGTACACACACACACACACACACACACACACACACACACACACACATATCCCCGTACACACACACACACACACACATATCCCCGTACACACACACACACACACACATATATCCGCGTACACACACACACACACACACATATATCCCCGTACACACACACACACACACACACACACACACACACACACACACACACACACATATATCCCCGTACACACACACACACACACACACATATCCCCGTACACACACACACACACACACACACACACACACACACACACACATCCCCGTACACACACACACACACACACACATATCCCCGTACACACACACACACACACACACACACACACACATATCCCCGTACACACACACACACACACACACACACACACATATCCCCGTACACACACACATATATCCCCGTACACACACACACACACATATATCCCCGTACACACACACACACACATAACCCCGTACACACACACACACACATATATCCCCGTACACACACACACACACATATATCCCCGTACACACACACACACATATCCCCGTACACACAGACACACACATATATCCCCGTACACACACACACACATATATCCCCGTACACACACACACACATATATATCCCCGTACACACACACACACACATATCCCCGTACACACACACACACACATATATCCCCGTACACACACACACACACACACACACACACACACACATATCCCCGTACACACACACACACACACACACACACATATCCCCGTACACACACACACACACACACACACACACACATATCCCCGTACACACACACATATATCCCCGTACACACACACACACACATATATCCCTGTACACACACACACACACATATCCCCGTACACACACACACACACATATATCCCCGTACACACACACACACACACATATCCCCGTACACACACACACACACATATATCCCCGTACACACACACACACATATATCCCCGTACACACACACATATATCCCCGTACACACACACACACATATATATCCCCGTACTGTTCTGTTCTCTTTTTCCTTGTACGACCTCATTGCACCGATGTGATGAAATGATCTATTTGAATCTCATGCAGAATTGTTGTCTATTGTACCTCGGTACATGTGCCAATAATAAAGCAACTTACCAATTTATCGTTGTTGATAACACAGTGCCTCACAGCCCTGCTGTCAGTGATCACTACCAGTTGCCAACACTTCACTAAGCTCTCCGACAAACACGACGTCCATCACTGAGACGCTTCTGGTCTCTCCCATTCATGAATATTCATTTACTTTTTTCCAGCCCTCCTCTATCACTGAAATTGAAAACTACCAGCTTTCTTTCTTCTCATTCCGTTGGGTTATCGTTACGAAACATCACTCTGACTCTCTCCTCAGATGCTGTCCGAATTAAGTATTTCACGCGTATTTTGCTCCTGTTTTGATGCAAGAGCAGTGGACACCAGTGATTCCCCATTGTGCAGCTTTGCGAAAATGCAGTGCCCTGCTCTCCATATTTCCACACCAGATCAACATTAACATCATCAGTTAATGATACAAACAATGTTTTAAACATAGTGAAATGTTGTTGTGTCGGAAGTGCAATCAGGATTGCAATAGGATATCAGGGGAATGTTCGCCTTCACAAGTAACTAGTATCAGAATATCAGAATTGGATCATTTCTGGGACATACATTGCTGTTAGTTCCGGTGTCTTCGACCAGCATTTTACTTTCTGTCATGATATCCATGGACACATTGAATTAGTTCATGTAATCCCAAACATTGAATGTTGAAATGCAGTTATAACGTTCTTTGTCAGTTGAGCCATTTAACATTTTGACTATATTCTCTGTTCCTATGGAAGATGTTCAGCGGAAACACAAGGAGACTCTGCGGTTACAAACTGAAACGCTGAGAGTGAACACGATCCTGATGCAGGTGAAGGTGAAGGTTTTCCAGCTGGTTGATCGATACGCTGAACTCACGGTCATTTCTACTGTTCGAGATCGGAGACTGGTGGAACATGAGCTGCTGGCGAGAGGCAGAGACCACGAGGAGTGGAGAAAACAACATCTCCGCAGAGAGCTGGAAAAACTCCGGACTGATCAGTTGTTCCAGAGCAGCTTTTCCCGGAGTAACTCCAAATCTGGGAGTTCGGCGGCATTGGCCGGAATCCCGGGGATTGGGAAAACAACAATGGTGCAAAAGATTCTTTATGACTGGGCAATAGGAAAAATATACCAACAGTTCCAGTTTGTCTTCAGTTTCAAGTTCCGGGATTTAAATGCCATAAACTGCAGAATAAACCTGAGGGAACTGATTCTGGATCAGTATCCGTACTTTGGGAATATCCTGAGAGAGGTCTGGAAGAACCCAGAGGGATTGCTGTTTATATTCGATGGTTTGGATGAATTCAAGCACAAAATCGATTTTGCTGACAGTCGGAGAGATACAGAACCAAAGCACCAGTGCCCAGATCCCGAGTGGTGGTGTGAGGTGTCTGACATTGTGTACAGTTTAATCCAGCACAAGCTGCTCCCAGGGTGTTCAGTGCTGGTGACCACCCGCCCCACTGCGTTACATTTATTGGAAAAGGCTGAGATCAGTGTTTGGGCTGAAATCCTGGGATTAGTTGATGAGAAACGGAAGGAATATTTCATCAGACATTTTGAAGATCGGACAGTGGCGGCAGCTGTTTTCAAACACGTGAAGGAAAACGAGATCCTGTCCACCATGAGCTACAACCCCTCCTACTGCTGGATCCTCGCTCTGGCACTGGGACCCTTCTTCACACAACGATTCAGGGACGCGCAGCGGGTTCCTAAGACCATCACCCAACTGTACTCCTACTATATTTACAACATCCTGAAAAACCACGGCCGTGAGATTGAGAACCCCCGTGAGGTGTTACTCAGGGTTGGTCAGATGGCCTTCAGAGGAGTGTCTGAGAGGAAGATTGTGTTTACAGATGGAGATTTGATCAAGAACAATCTTCAGCCTTCCCTGCTCCTGTCCGGGTACTTGATGGAGATATTAGAGAGAGAAGATGCTCCCCGGTGTGTGATGTACACATTCCCACACCTCACCATTCAAGAGTTTGTCGCTGCGGTAGCACAATTCCTGATCCCAGATCGCAGAGATATTATGAAACTCCTCACGGAAGCCCACAACACGACAGAAGGGCGATTTGAGGTATTTCTCCGTTTTGTTGCTGGTCTCTCCTCCCCAATGACAGCTCGGAGCCTGGAGAAGTTTTTGGGTCCATTTCCTCAGGAAACAACCTGCCAGGTGATTGACTGGGTGAAGGAGGAGGTTAAACGCCAGAGTGGGAGCACAGAGTGTGAAGAAGGTAAAAGGAGCCTCCTGAACACATTGCACTACCTGTTTGAGTCTCAGAATCGTTGGCTGGCTCAGGCTGCACTGGGATCAGTGGAAACACTTCCGTTCAGTGGAATGACACTGACCCCGATTGACTGCCTGGTCCTGTCTCATGTCATCGGACTCTGTGATACCATAAAACTCGACATCAGTGATTGCCACATTCAGTGTGAAGGAATCAACAGCTGGGACCCGGGCTGCACAAGTGCCAGGAGTTGAGGTAACTTGATTTATCTCTCACTCTGAACTTTGAAACTGTTCCATTGTGTTGTTTCAATGTAAAGCGATTTGGGTAAAACTGTCGAAATCAGATTGTGAAGAATTGTGACAAATGACCAAGGGATCGGTCAGTAATTCCTCAAGGACGGGAGGGTTCTGTGGTTCCTTGTGAAGGGATGTTGGAGACTTCAGCAGATGAGTGAACAGCGGCCATTGGTTTAATGGTAGTGAATTACAGGAATGACAGTGTTTCTCGCTCCCTGAGACAAGCCCATTGACAATGTTCCTTCTGACTGTTACTGACACCCAGACCGACTCTGACTGTAGCAGGTGGGTCAGAACTTCACACCCTTTCCCGGTGAGGGACAAGAGACCGTCAGCAGACTGTCCAAGTGAGAAAGAAAGAAATACCATTGCGAGATTTTCCTCCCCTGCCCTTCCCCGTGTGTGACTATCACCATCAGCCCACCTGTGTGACTGTGCTCACTACAAGAAACCCAGACCCCATGGGCGCATCTTCTCTTCCAAATTTGGGCCTCAGTTCAGACCCACCTTCCCGTACAACCTTTTTCTGTATCATCCTATCTTTTTGGACTCTTACCCATTCTCCTTCCTCCTGTCGGATCTCTCTTCCCCATTACTCTTCCTCCTGCAGGTTCTGTCTTCCTATTCTTTTTCCTCAGGTGGGATCTCTTCCACATCTCCCATCGGAACTTTATTATTCACAAACCTTGTCATACTGGGGACGCTGAATGCGGACCCTAATGCAAGACACAGACACTGAAGTACTGGGAACTGGACTGGACACGGACTAGGAGCTGGGACAGGAAGACTGACTTGGGCTAGGAAAGGGGAACCAGAATGAGGAACTGGGAACTAGGAGCCTGTGGTTCGACTCCGAGTCAGAGACTGGACAAGGACTCAGAACCTGGGTCTTGACTCGGGCTTGGACCCCGGAACTAGGCGAGGACATGACGAGGCTAGGGTTCTTCGAGGCTAGCATTCTTTGAGGCTAAGATACTTCGAGGCTAGGGTTTTTCGAGGCTAGGCTACAGGACTAGACGAGGCTTGGGTTCCTCGGGGCTTGAGTTCCTCGAGGCTCTAGGATGTGGCTTGGACAGGACGAGGTTCCTCCAGGGCAGGACAAGAAACCTCCAAAGCAGGACGTGGCTCTTGGACTAGGCTAGTTTAGGCTCTTGTATACGGAACCAGGACTCCTCCTTAGAGCACAGAGCCGGGCCCCTTTCTAGGATGCAGGGCCGGGCCTCTTTCTTGGATGCAGGGCTGGGCTGCTCTCTAGGACGCAAGGCCAGGATGACTGTTGAGGGATCTGCCGAGGGTTCAGATGGGGACGATCCAGCACAGGATGAGGAATCTCCAGCACCGGGTAGGGCGAGGTACTCCTGGGCTGGGCGAGGCACATGGACTGGACGAGAACACGAAGCTTGATTTGGTCTTTGGAGACAGGAACCTTGGAGCCTTGGACTTGGAACTCAGGAACATGGAACAGAGAGCCGGGACCCCTCCTTGGGAGCAGGACGTAGGGCCGGGACTCATACACAGCACACAGTGCCAGGACCCCCTCCTTGGGAACGGGACCAAGGGACGGGTCTCTTTCTATACACAGAACAGTGAACACGAAGAGACAGTAAAAGACGGGTAGCGGTAAAAGACCAGACCTAGCTAGCGAAGGCGAGGACACGGAGACAGTTCCCAACTCAAGATAGCAGCAAACGGCCGGACCTACCTAGCGAAGGCACGGACACAAAGAGACAATTCCAAACAACGACAGACTGTTCCTTACCTAGACGCAGCAAGGCCCCTGACTTGCTCTGGCAGTTGAACCTGACGGCGTTACACACGAGGACACAGGCCAGCTTTCAGGCGAGGCTTCAGGCGAGGGTTGGAGGCTTCAGGCTTCAGGCAAGGCTTCAGAAGAAAGGAGAAGGGAACGGGACAGTCCAGCAAACAATCCCTGGTTTGCAGAGGTGTTTATGCGCCAGACCGAAATGAGAATTAAAGCACCCAACAGAGCAAGGGAGAAAACAGGAAAAGCCGGAACAAGGATCGATGGATCGGACCGTGAACCGGAATGCAGCCTTCACAGACCAGACCATGACAAATCTTCCTCACTGTGGGAATTTCTCCCACATTTCTGCCCTGCCTCTTCCGGTGCTCTCAGGTCAGTAACACTTTTTTCACCATCTGGGAATGAGACAGATTGTGTGGAGTTTACAGGGTCACACCGACAGACTAAATTACTGATATTCGGTGAATACCCTAGAGCTGGGCAGTGAGGGACATTCACAGTGATGGGAACTCCAATCAGTGATTTACTGAAGGGGTTAATGTTTCCTGAACTATCTGAGTGAGAGAGGTTTTCTCAGACCCACAGTTTGAATCACCTGGTTCATCAATTTATCCGTTTGTTGTTAGACTTGGGGCGAATGAACTGAGAGATTCAGGAGTGAAACTGGTGTCTGCGGCTCTGAGGAACACGGAGTGTAAAATACAGCAACTGTGGTAAGTGCCAGACTGTGTGAGGATGTGTTTGCAATCGCTGGGTGTCTGACACTGAACATTAATGTGATCAGTAAATGTATTTCTGATAATCACTGGGGATCCGTACCGTCTCCTGTCTCTCTGTTTCCTTCACCCTCTCGCTCTCTCATCTCCAGGCTGTACAATGTCGGTCTCACAGATTTTGGTGCCGAGGATCTCGTCTCCGCTCTCAATGCAAACCGATCACTGGTGGAGCTTAATCTGAGTGAAAATGAACTGCGTGAATCAGGAGTGAAACTGGTGTCTGCGGCTCTGAGGAACCCGGAGTGTAAAATACAGAAACTGGGGTATGTACCAGACTGTGGGAGATTGTGTTTACAGTCACTGGGTATCTGACACTGAACATCAGTAATTGCATTACTAATAAACATTGGTACAAATTACCATCTCCTGTCTCTTTGTGTCGTTTACCCTCACTCTCTCTCATCTCCAGGCTGAGCAATGTCAGCCTCACAGATTCTGGTGTCGAGGATCTCGCCTCCGCTCTCAGTACAAACCCATCACTGACGGAGCTGGACCTCAGTGTTAATAAACTGGGAGATTTCGGAGTGAAACTGATGTCTGCGGCTCTGGGGAACCTAGAGTGTAAAATAGAGACACTGTGGTAAGTACCAGACTGTGGGATATTGTGTTTACAGTCACAGGGTGTCTGACACCGAGCATTAATGTGATCAGTAATTGTGTTGCTGATAAACACTGGGGATTTGTACCGTCTCTTGTCACGCTGTGTCTTTCACCCTCTCTCTCTCTTTTCTACAGGCTGAGGAAGGTCGGTCTCACAGATTTTGGTGCCGAGGATCTCGTCTCCGCTCTCAGTACCAACAGATCACTAACAGAACTGAACCTGGGAATTAACTCCCTCACAGATCGATCAGTCCCCGCTCTCCGTCGCCTCATAGTGACCCTCCCGAGTCTGGAGTGGATCCGGTGAGTCTTTGTGTTAATGTTTAATGTGATAAAATATCAGGGATATTTGTCTGTGAGTGTGTTGAAACATTATCCCCAGTCTGCTGTTACTGACAATGTTGTGTAATCTGTTTATTTCATCTCTATTCTTCCATCTGTTTCAGACTGGTGGGGAATCGGTTCAGTGAGACCGGGGAGAAGGAACTAAGATCTCTGCAGGAGCTCAGACCCGGAATGATAGTGATCCTTTGAACATCTGAATGTGTGAACATCCCATTCTTATGGTGACATTTTGGCCGATTCCTCGTCTTCCCCTTTAATGGCCGCGCCCAGGCTTGATTCCCAAAGATTCTAATGGAACTGGCTCTAGACTCACGCTTACACGAGGAAATCTGCAGATGCTGGAATTTCAAGTAAAACACATAAAGTTTGCTGGTGAACGCAGCAGGCCAGGCAGCATCTCTAGGAAGAGGTACAGTCGATGTTTCGGGCCGAGACCCTTCGTCAGGACTAACTGAAGGAAGAGCTAGTAAGAGATTTGAAAGTGGGAGGGGGAGGGGTAGATCCAAAATGATAGGAGAAGACAGGAGGGGGAGGGATGGAGCCAAGAGCTGGACAGGTGATAGGCAAAAGGGATATGAGAGGATCATGGGACAGGAGGCCCAGGGAGAAGGAAAAGGGGGAGGGTGGTGTGGTAAACCATGTATATATGTTGTAACTCGGTTACCTGTCTGGACACACCCCTCTGCTGACTGCCCCTATGGCTCCTCCCACAGAATCCTGTATAAAGGTGTTCGCCTTGCCCCTCCCCCTCAGTCCGGGGGCAGACACTCACTGTGGAGGTCGTATTGTACAGCGAATAAAAGCCTTTCAGTATTTTACCAAACCTCAGTCTTTTGGAGTAATTGAAGGTGCTTCAGGTGGAAAGTCCAGAGGATGGGCAAGGGGTATAGTGAGGGGAACAGAGGGAGAAAAACGAGAGAGAGAAAAAGAATATGTGCATATAAATAAATAACGGATGGGGTACGAAGCGGAGGTGGGGCATTGGCGGAAGTTTGAGATGTCAATGTTCATGCCATCGGGTTGGAGGCTTTGCGACTTTCGAAGCGGTCCCGCAGTGCCGTATTTCCTCCTCCTGTCCATGCCGTTGATTCCGGCGTGTGTCCGAGTTCGAGATCTCGCACTAGTGAGGCTACGTCTGCACTACGCCGGATAATTTCGAAAACGCCGGTTTCGAGTAAAAACGACAGGCGTCCACACTAAACGTTTTTCAAAATATCTCCGTCCACATTAGGCGGATATTTGGAAGAATCTCCCCCTACTGGGCATGCGCAGGACACACAGAAAACAAGCGAAGAGGAAACGATATACTTCGTGCGCGTTTGTCCAGTTACAGAGTAGAAAAACTTTAAAGGAATTGCTCTAATTGCTCTTGGCTCTCACGCAGGAGGACTTAAAACTAAAAAAAAGACAAATACTGGAGCGTATGGAGGCAACCGACAGGGAGTTCACGGACAGTATGACCCGGCTGACGACGAACATTGAAATACTGATTAACTCTGTTGTATTAATAAAGCACCTTGTTAAATGTATAAAACATTTTTTAAATAGTCAAAAAAAGTTCACTTTACAATTTAACTCTCACGCCGTTCACACCGACCGCGCGTTATAACAGCGATGTTATATTGACAAAAATACCTCGGCAGTGACCCTGGATCTGCAGGGATCTCTGAATTGTGATTTTATAATCGTCGGTTCCCCGATGCAGAGTGATGGTGAGAAACGGGACTGGTTATTCAACCTGTCATTCGATGTCGCCGGTCAGTTTGACTGTGTGACTGTGAGTGAATCGGGAGCAGCTTATTTATTCCGGCACATCAGCAGCCCACACATTGTTTAATTTACATTTGAAATGATGAAATCAATAAACCGCTGTAATTTCCTGTCTTGGTGTCGGACTCGTGTCTCATTCGAGGAGAAAGAGTGCCCTGGGGTTACTGCCCCACGCACCCGGTGAACTGCAATAATGGGTCTGAGCTCCTCACACTGGTACAGCAGCGTCTCAGCTCCAGGCTGAGGGATGTCAGTCTGATGGTGTCTGGTCCCCAGGATCTCTTCACTCCCCATCCCCTTCCAGACTGACCACTGCATCCTCACACCTCAGATATGCGCACTATCCTGACCCTCACTTTCCTGCGCGCTCTCCTTGCTCCTGCAGACAAAAACGACAAAAGAGATTGGAAGCTCATATACTGTATAATATCAGACCTGCATAGAAACATAGAAACATAGAAAATAGGGGCAGGAGTAGGCCATTCGGCCCTTCGAGCCTGCACCGCCATTTATTATGATCATGGCTGATCATCCAACTCAGAACCCAGCCTTCCCTCCATACCCTCTGACCCCTGTAGCCACAAGGGCCATATCTAACTTCCTTTTAAACATAGCTAATGAACTGGCCTCAACAGTTTGCTGTGGCAGAGAATTCCACAGATTCACCACTCTCTGTGTGAAGAAGTTTTTCCTAACCTCGGTCCTAAAAGGCTTCCCCTCTATCCTCAAACTGTGACCCCTCGTTCTAGACCTCCCCAACATCGGGAACAATCTTCCCGCATCTAGCCTGTCCAATCCCTTTAGGATCTTATACGTTTCAATCAGATCCCCCCTCAATCTTCTAAATTCCAACGAGTACAAGCCCAGTTCATCCAGTCTTTCTTCATATGAAAGACCTGCCATCCCAGGAATCAATCTGGTGAACCTTCTTTGTACTCCCTCTATGGCAAAGATGTCTTTCCTCAGATTAGGGGACCAAAACTGCACACAATACTCCAGGTGTGGTCTCACCAAGGCCTTGTACAACTGCAGTAGTACCTCCCTGCTCCTGTACTCGAATCCTCTCGCTATAAATGCCAGCATACCGTTCGCCTTTTTCACCGCCTGCTGTACCTGCATGCCCACTTTCAATGACTGGTGTATAATGACACCCAGGTCTCGTTGCACCTCCCCTTTTCCTAATCGGCCACCATTCAGATAATAATCTGTTTTCCTATTTTTGCCACCAAAGTGGATAGCTTCACATTTATCCACATTAAATTGCATCTGCCATGAGTTTGCCCACTCACCCAACCTATCCAAGTCACCCTGCATCCTCTTAGCATCCTCCTCACTGCTAACACTGCCACCCAGCTTCGTGTCATCCGCAAACTTGGAGATGCTGCATTTAATTCCCTCATCCAAGTCATTAATATATATTGTAAACAACTGGGGTCCCAGCACTGAGCCTTGCGGTACCCCACTAGTCACCGCCTGCCATTCTGAAAAGGTCCCGTTTATTCCCACTCTTTGCTTCCTGTCTGCTAACCAATTCTCCACCCACACCAATACCTTACCCCCAATACCGTGTGCTTTAAGTTTGCACACTAATCTCCTGTGTGGGACCTTGTCAAAAGCCTTTTGAAAATCCAAATATACCACATCCACTGGTTCTCCCCTATCCACTCTACTAGTTACATCCTCAAAAAATTCTATGAGATTCGTCAGACATGATTTTCCTTTCACAAATCCATGCTGACTTTGTCCGATCATTTCACCGCTTTCCAAATGTGCTGTTATCACATCCTTGATAACTGACTCCAGCAGTTTCCCCACCACCGACGTTAGGCTAACTGGCCTATAATTCCCCGGTTTCTCTCTCCCTCCTTTTTTAAAAAGTGGGGTTACATTAGCCACCCTCCAATCCTCAGGAACTAGTCCAGAATCTAACGAGTTTTGAAAAATTATCACTAATGCATCCACTATTTCTTGGGCCACTTCCTTAAGCACTCTGGGATGCAGACCATCTGGCCCTGGGGATTTATCTGCCTTCAATCCCTTCAATTTACCTAACACCACTTCTCTACTAACATGTATTTCGCTCAGTTCCTCCATCTCACTGGATCCTCTGTCCCTTACTATCCACAAAAGTCGCGAACAAGAGAGGGATGGGAAATGGAGCAGAAGCAATCAACACGGAGTGAAGCTCCCTCCACACTATACCATCAAATACTCCCGGTGTCTGACACTGATTTAAACTCCCCACGAATGATTCCATCACACACTCCCAGGTCACACACATTGTGAAGCTCCCTCCACGCCGTCCAATCACACACACCCCATGTCCGGCCCAAAGTGAAGCTCCCTCCACGCCGTCCCATCACACACACCCCATGTCCGGCCCAGAGTGAAGCTCCCTCCACGCCGTCCCATCACACACACCCCATGTCCGGCCCAGAGTGAAGCTCCCTCCACGCCGTCCCATCACACACTCCCCGTGTCCAGCCCAGAGTGAAGCTCCCTCCACGCCGTCCCATCACACACTCCCCGTGTCCGGCCCAAAGTGAAGCTCCCTCCACGCCGTCCAATCACACACTCCCCGTGTCCGGCCCAGAGTGAAGCTCTCTCTGCATCGTCCCATCACATACTCCCAGGTCACACACATTGTGAAGCTCCCTCCACGCCGTCCAATCACACACACCCCATGTCCGGTCCAAAGTGAAGCTCCCTCCACGCCGTCCCATCACACACACCCCATGTCCGGCCCAGAGTGAAGCTCCCTCAACGCCGTCCCATCACACACTCCCCGTGTCCGGCCCAGAGTGAAGCTCCCTCCACGCCGTCCAATCACACACACCCCATGTCCGGCCCAAAGTGAAGCTCCCTCCACGCCGTCCCATCACCCACTCCCCGTGTCCGGCCCAGAGTGAAGCTCCCTCTGCATCGTCCCATCACACACTCCCCGTGTCCGGCCTAGAGTGAAGCTCCCTCTGCATCGTCTCATCACACACTCCCCGTGTCCGGCCTAGAGTGAAGCTCCCTCTGCATCGTCTCATCACACACTCCCCGTGTCTGGCCCAGAGTGAAGCTCTCTCTGCATCGTCCCATCACACACTCCCATTGTTAGACACTGACTGAAGCTTCTCCTGCATATTCCCATTACACACTCCGGGGATCAGACACAGTGTTAATCTCTTCCTCACCATCCAGTCACACAGTCCCTGTGTCAGAAACAGAGTGTAGCTCTCTCCACATCATCCCATCACACATTCCCAGGTCAGACGCAGAGTGGTTCCCTGAACACAGTCCAATCACACATTCCCAGGGTCAAACACAGAGTGGAGCCCCTACACACTTCCGGGGTTAGACAAAGGATTAAGGTACTCCCAGCCCTTCAGATCACATTCTCCCAGTGTCAGACATAGTGTTAAGCTCCCAAAACACCGTCCCACCCTGGCATCAGACACTGAGTGAAGATCACTTCGCATTGTCACATCACACACTCTCAGGCTCAGACACAGAGAGAATTCCCTCCATACTGTACTATCACACACTCCCGGATTCGTACTTCAAGAAAATCTCCCTCCAGATCCAGATAGTCCCATCATAAAGTTCCTGTGTCAGACACAGAGAGTGGCAGTCTTAATGACATAGGAAGCGAAAAGCAAAGAGGACCTGAAAAGAGAATTTAGAGAGCCAGGTCGACAGCTGAGAAGCAGGACCTCCCAGTTAGTAATTTTTAGATTGGTGTCTGTACTATGGACTTGTGCAGAACAGCATAAATGTTAACTTGCAGGTGGAGTCGGTAGTGAGGAAGGCAAATGCAATGTTGGCATTCATTTCAAGTCATGTAGAATACAAGAGCAGGGAAGTAATACTGAGGCTTTATAAGGCACTGGTGAGGCCTCACCTTAAGGATTGTGTACAGTTTTGGGCTCCTCATCTTAGTAGAGATATGCTGGTATTGGAGAAGTTCAAGAGGAAGTTCATTAGGATAATTCCAGGAATAAAATGTTTATCATACGAGGAACATTTGATGGCTCTGGGTCTGTACTCACTGGAATTTAGAACGAAGAGGAGGATCTCGTTGAAACCTGTCAAATGTTGAAAGGCCGAGACAGAGTAGATGTGGAAAGGATGTTCTCCATGTTGGAAGAGTCTAGGACAAGACAGGTTAGAGCAGCGTCCATTCAAAACAGAGATGCGAAACCAGAGGGTCGTAAATTTGTGGAACTTGTGGAATTGCACATACTGCTGTGGAGGCCATGTCGTTGGTTGTTTTTTTAAGGCAAAGATTGATAGGTTCTTGATTGGAGATGGCAGCAAGGGTTACAGGGAGAAGGCCGGGAAATGAGGTTGAGGAGGAGGGAAAAAAAGGATCTGCGATGATTGCAAGGCTGATCCGTCTCGATGGGCCAAATGGCCTAATGCTGCTACTATGTCTTAAGGTCTTATGGCCCGTGGGTACGGAGAGAAGGTTAGACTGATCCATGGAGCAATTGCTGGTGGTGAGGCGGGGTGGGAGGGTGGAGTCCCTGATCCCAGACACTGGTGGGGTTGACTCTTCTCTTGGGCTCGGGGTTCTGTGGTCCTGATGTCAACGGGGTGAAGTGCAGTCATGCGGCGTTGGGCTGTGAGGGGGAGCTCCTCAATGGAGAGCAGGGAGATTGCTGTATGGTCTTAATTTCCCCGGTAGATTTCTTTAACGATTTGTGGAATAACACAAACTGAAGCCATATGCAAAATATAATAAAACTTATATTTTACTTTGATTCACTCTGTTCCAGCAGACTCCCTTTGCAAACGGGGAACACACTCTAATCCCACAACCCCGTGTTAGTACCCAAAGTAATCCCTCTGCCCCATCATATCTTTACTGTCCGTCGATCCCCAAACTAATTCAGTTGCTCCGCGCTCTTCCTGAAGCCCCACATCAGCCCCCAAACTAATCCCACTGCCCTGCTCATTTCCTCAGTCCGTGTCAGACCCCAAACTAATCATACTGTCACAGTCTCTCCCAACACCCAGGATCAGTGCCCGAGCTAATGACACTGACCCACTCCCTCCCCACAGCCTGTGTCAGTCCCCGAACTAATCACACTGTCCCATTCTCTCCCCACAGTCCCAAAGCACTGAATGTCCCTTGGAGTACAGATAAGTCAATCATCAAGAAATGGAAAGATTGTGGCATAGCTGTAAAATTGCCTGGGAAATGGCCCTGATCAAGAATTGAATGACTGTGCAAGAAGGGGACTAGTGAAGGAGGCCACCAAGAAAACTGCTTCGGAGACACTGCACACACAACTGCTGTGCTTGTGCTTCATCAGGTCGCAGCTTGATGGGAGAGTGGCTCAGAGAAAGACAATGTTAAATAAAACTCACATGAACTTCCAGCTGGGGTTTATTAGGTGGCATGTGGGAGACTCTGAAGTCACTTGGAAGATGGTTCAATGGTATGATGAAACCAAGCTTTTTGGCCATCAGCTCTGGAAATGTACTTTTGTCATCTCCTGACCTGTACTTTTCAATAAACTTTTAGCTGAGTTGCTTGGAGTGTTCATGGTGTTGTTATCACCAGGATCCTGGCTCGCCTACAGCTGGACCTTCCAGATACAGATGTATTTTTGTTACAATCAACCGAAACACATTGACTGTACAAAGGTCTCCAAATATAAATACCTATTTTAATAATTACGTGATTTCTAAAATCAATTGGCTGCACCAGTACTGAATTGGGGTGTCATATTAAAGGGGGGGGGGCGTAATATTCAGGTGATCAGAGGAATGTGTAAGCGAGATATCTGTCAAAACATCGTGGGTCGAACAGCCAGCGTTATGCTCTCATGTTCTATGTTCTATTAAATCGGATCTGACTAACACTGAGCAACCGATATGCAGACAGATTAAGGAAAGGTGTAAAAACAATAGGGCTGTTGTCATGCAGAACTTCAAAGTCTCTAATGTACACTGTGACTCTCTGAGGGCAGGTGGTTTAGATGGTGCAAAATTCGGTTGGGTCTTTCAGGAGGGTTTCTTATATCAAGATGTAGATGGTACAACAAGAGGAGGCACTGCACAGAATCTGGTGCTGGGTAATGGGCCTGGCCAGATAGCTGACATTTTGGGTCTCTTAAATAGTACGGACGTGGATAAATCCCAGGGCCCGATGGGATACAGGCCTGATTATTGATAGAGGCAAGTAAAGAGGTTACTGGGGCCTTGACCAATAGCCCTGTGTCCTTCCCAGCCAAGGGCGAGGTCCTGGAAGACTTGTGAGGAACTACTGTTGATCCGTTATTCACGAATGGAAACAGAGCGACACCAGCAAACTATAGACCAGTGAGCTCACATCGGTGATAGAAAAGTTACTGCTGAGAATTCTTAGAGACATGATTTTTGAACAGTTGGAAGTCCACAGCTCAACTGGGGAGAGTCAGCATTTTTCTGAGAATGATAAGTCATGTATCACTAACTTGACTGAGTTTGTTGATGAGCTGACGAGTGTGACTGATGAAGATAGAGCTGTTGATGTCTAGTTAAGGTCGTAAGCTTTTTAACAAACTGTTCGACAAGATTAAGATACATGGTGAATTCGCTGTTTGATGCCCATAGAAGACGGGGGTGGGGTGGTCGAAGGGGCTCTAGCTGGAGGCCTCTGATTGGTGGTTTTCCACAGGGATTTTGACTGAGACATCTGCTATTTGTGATTTATGGATGAAAAATGTACCTGGGTGGGTCAATAAGTAATAATAATAGTAAGGCATCCGTTAGTCTTGCGAGACCATGAATTCTTCACTCTCCAGGGCGCAGGCCTGGGCAAGGTTGTATGGAAGATCAGCAGTTGCCCATGCTGCAAGTCTCTCCTCTCCACGACACCAATGTTGTCCAAGGGAAGGACATTAGGACCCATACAGCTTGACACCGGAGTCGTTGCAGAGCAATGTGTGATTAAGTGCCTTGCTCAAGGACACAACACGTTCCCTCGGCTGGGGCTCGAACTCACGACCTTCAGGTAGCTAGTCCAATGCCTTAACCACTTGGCCACGTTCTCACACAAATAAGTATGGAAATGATAAGAAGATTGGTGTGGATAGCATAGAGGACTGTCAAAGAATACAGAAGGATTGCAAATATGGACAGAAAAATGGCAGTTGCAGTTTAATCCCCAAAATGTGAAGTGTTACACTTCAGTAGGTCAGATGTAAAGAGAAAACACACAATTAACAGTGCTGATGAGCAAAAACATATTGGGGTCAAAGTTCATAGCTCCCTGAAATTGGTTAAGCTGGTGGTTAAGAAGGCAAATGGCATGCTTGGCTTTATTGGACGAGAAAGTCAAAAGTCAAAAACTTATGTTGCAGCTTTATAAATCTCCAGTCAGGTCACATCTGGAATATTCCATACAGTACTGTTTACCCCATCAAAAGAAGGATGTCCAGGAGTTAGAGAGGGTACAGAAAATGTTTACCAGGATGTTGCCTCGATTGTTGTTGTTCTTCGTCCATTTAATGATGGTGTCGAGACTAGCGCTTGATTTGGTTTAAGTGAGGGAGAGTTGCGCAGTGTCAGCCTTACTCTCTCTTCCAAATTCCTATCTGGATCCTGTGGCAAGACAAGAGTACAGACAGCTGGAGATGGGGCTAGGCGCAGTGGATAAGCAGGACATCTTCTGTGTCATGTCGTGCTCTACACGTTCCACAACGCTTGCAGAGACCGCCGTCGTGACCGTTGGAACTTGCATTGGTCTCATCCGCTCAATCGGCCAGAGTCTGTCTTCACATTCTGGGATAGACAACTCCCTATCTCACCGAGGGTTTGAGACTCGTCGGCTACCCTCACCTGGTTTAGCCGGCTTGTCGGAGCCGTTGCCTGGGGTGTGGCCGCTGTCTCATGCAAACAGCTACGGGGAGCCACAGGTGAGAGCTGAGTGCCAGGTGGGGACCAAAGGTGGACTAACCGCCCTGAAAGGGACGCGACGTGTTCCCCCACCAGAGGTATTACTCCTCCCTGACACCCCATTGCCTCGATTAGAGGGTATGTGATTGGACAGACCTAAGTTGTTTTCTCAAGAGCGGTGGAAGTTGAGGAGAGATCTCACAGAGGTTTAAAAGATAATGAGCAAAATAAATAGACAGAGTATTTTTTTCCTAGAGTTGAAATGTTTAATACCAGAGGGCATACATTTTATATGGGAGTGGGTAAGTTCAAAGCAGACGTGAGAGGCAGAGATTGGTGAGGGACTGGAATGCGGACTGGGGGTGGTGGTGGAGGCAGATACATTCAGGACATTTAAGAGACTCTTCGATAGACACGTGAATTTGAGGACATTGGATGGACACGGACATACAGTAGGCACAAGGAATTAGTTTAGTGACTATTTGACACCTAGTGTATTTGATTCTACAGAATATTTCAGGCTGAATGGCCTGTTCCTGTGCTAGACATGAAGCATCTTTTTTCTTCCAGTGTTGAAATGTCTAATACCAGAGGACAAGTTAATATGAGGGAGGATAAAGAAGATGTGAGCAGCAAGTTCTTTCACACAGAGATTCATGAAATGTGTGTCCAGGGTGGTAGAGGTAGATACAGTAGAGACTTTTAAGAAATGCTTAGACACATAGATGAGAGGAGAATGGAAAGATATGGACACTGTGTAAGTATAAGGGATTAGTGTAGTGGCCATTTGCTTAAGCACAATAAGGGCCCGTTCCTGTGCAGTACTGTTCTATGATCTATGTCTATTTTCTGTAACATTGTTAAGTCCACAATGTTTCAATGTGATTTTCAGTTCAGTGTGTTGGTTGACCATACTGACCTCCAGAACTTATTTCATCATTTTGTCCAACTTTGCCAACTCATTCAGTATTTCCAGAAAGGATTCCCAAATCACTCCCCTGAACTGGGAGCCCTTGTAAATCACCAGGCTGAGGAAGAGCAGGACACACTCTGTCTGTGTTCCCTTCTCTGGAGTTCTATGATTTCCTGTAGGCAATGAACTTGTTGTGTGACAGACTGAGTGAAGGAGAATGGAGAAGACAAATTCTGCTCAGTGATGGGACTTCTCAGTGATTTTGAGCACAGGAATTGCAACAGGGCAGCCCCTTCACCGATTCAGTAAATTTCTGGGTTCAGTCACTAGCAGCAGAACATTAACTGTGGAAATCACAAATCAGAATATTATGAGAGTCAAGGAGCCCAGCAGCACAGAAGTAGGCCTTCGGCCGTTCTACACAATGCCAACCGGTTTTGGCTTTTACCAAGTAATTCCAACTTCTTGCACCAGAGCCTTTATACACTTCTGATTCATGTCATCACCTGAATTTCTCTTTGTGTCTCAATCAAACCGACATCCACCACTTCTGCTGGCAGTTCATTCCTCACTCTCACCACCCCGAGTGAAGAATTCCCCTTCACATTCCCCAAAATATTTTACCCTTCATATGAATTTATGTCCAAGAAGGGGTAAGAGTGAAGGTGGGGTGGAGAGGGAAGGCAGGAGGGGGAGGAGCAGTCCCAGTGAGGAGATGGAAACAGTGCTTAGCCTTCATATCTTTCAAAAAAAGTCATTATCTGAACTTGCTGCAAACGTACTACCTATACCCTGTACATTCTCAATCAAATTTGCAATATTCAAAGTTGAACAAATATTTTATTATCAGAGTACATACATGTCAGCACATACAAACCTGAGATTATCTTTTTCCTGCGGGCATACTCTGCAAATCTCCAGAATAGTAACCATAACAGGATCAATGAAAATTCAAGTCGAGCGTAGAAGTCAACAAAGGGTGCAAATGCAAATATACTTAAATAGCAATAAATAATGAGAGCAATTAGCATAATCCAGGGGAACACTACTAGGCTTGTGCCTAGGGTCTAATAAACAGCCTCCCACCATCACTCTCTGCTTCCTACCATCAAGACAACCGTGCATCCAGTTAGCCAGCTCTCCCTGGATCCCATGTGATCTAACTTTCCACAGCAACTTACCATGCTGAACCTCGTTAAGGGCCTCACTGATGCCCATGTCGGCCACGATCCTGGGACAGAGGTGTCACTGATCAGAGGGCATAGATTTAAACAGAGGGCAAAGAGGTTTAGAGGGATCTGAGGAAGAGATTTTTCACTCAGAGGGTAGCTGAAATCTGGAACACACTGTCCGAGGTGGTGGAGGAAGCAAGTCTCTTCACAACATTTACGAAGTGGGTGAGCATTGAAACTGCCGAGATACAGTCGGCTATGAACTAAGTGGTTATGGGGATACGGCAGGAACTGGATACTGATTGTGGATGATCAGCCATGATCACAGTGAATGGTGGTGCTGGCTCAAAGGGCTGAATGGCCTACTCCTGCACCTACTGTCTGTTGTCTATTGAGTGCTGATAAATGGGACCAGTGTAGACAGTGAGTGGATGGTCAGAACAGGTATGGCTGGCCAAAGGCCTGTTTCCGTGCTGTGTGATCCACCACTCCGGACATGACAAATTAATGATGGTGACACCACAAGGCATTGATTTCAAAACCCCTCACCCCTCTCCAATCTGAAATAAACCAGACTGAACCCCTTTGTCACCACTGTGAATATCCGTTTCTGTCAAGGTAACATACAAATTAGTCACCTCTGCTAAGCAACTGGCACTTGATGAAGTTCCTGTGTCTTTTTCCAGTAATGTTGCTTCCTTACAACAGAACTAACCCTCTCACTGTGTCAGAATCAGAGATTAAATCCGGCCCCAAACTCTGTGCTTTCATCCCTGCACATTGTAATTGGAACCTTCTCACTGATGGAGACCCAGCCCCTGCCCTCTGCACATGTGATCACATCTCCCCTGATTCTGACATTTCAAATACCCTCAGAATGGTTTTCTGATTCAGTCTGAAGGTTATGGTACATTCAGCTCGTCGTCAGACCTGACAAACCATGTCTTCCCACAGCTGGTTCCACCTGTTGGTGTGTCCTCTTTCCTCCACCTCCAGGGAAACTGAATCTCCACACAAACTTCTCACTTGAGATGACTGTCTGTACCTGTGACACAGGAAATCACATCACTGTCACTCTCCTGATACCATGTGTGACCTGCTCACCTCCGGGTATCCTCTGTCAACAAGCTTCTTCCTCAGTCACCATCTGTGAGATTATACAAAAATACAATTAAAACGATCTCTCAGACAGCTCCTGTACCCCTCCACCCCTGACCATGTTTCGCTGCTTAAAACTCTTCCTCCTCAGCCCCTTCCTTTCTCCCTTTCCCCTTGCAAACTCCCGATATGCCACCAGATCTGAACCCACTGTGTGGACATTTATATCCACAAGAGGCTGAACAAACCCGTGTCGTTCTCTGATACAGAGGTCACTGACACCCCACCGCCTTCCCAATCTGCACCAACAGCCCATGACGGTGACAGCTCTTCCCAGACTCTGGGGCTTAGTAACAAACATAATGTTAACAGCAAGATTAGACAGTAGTTAATTTGAGGAGAGAATTATTGCTCACTGAAGGGATACCCGAGAGTTCGATACAACGGAGCGGAACCTCCCCTGTTTACAACTTTATGTGACCCGAGTCACAGAACATCCGATCATCCCACTTTCTCACATCAGCAACCCCACCCTCCCCCCACCCGACTACGGTCCCAACCCTTCCCTCCACTCACCCCACACCCACAGTCCAGGGTGTCAGGGTACAAAATGTCTCGGATTGGGTCCAGAATATTCTGAAGGGAGAGGGCGAGCAGTCAATTACCTTGGTACACATTGGTACAAATGACATAGATAGAAAAAGAGAGGAGGTCCTGAAGAGAGATTTCCAGGAGTTAGGAAGAAAGCTGAGAAGCAGGACCTCCAGGGCAGTGATCTCGGGATTGCTACCTGTGCCATGTGCTAGCGAGGGCAAGAATAGTAGGTTCAGGCAGATAAATGCATGGCTGGGAGACTGGTGCAAGGGGCAGGGCATCAGATTCTTTGATCATTGGGATGTCTTCTGGGGGAAGTATGACCTGTTCAAAATGGACAGGTTACAGCTGAACCCGAAAGGGACCAATATCCTGGCAGGAAGGTTTAATAGAGCTGTTAGGGAGGGTTTAAAATAATTTGGCAGGGGGATGGGAACCGGAATGATAGAACGGAGGAAGGGGAAAACAGAAATAAATCTAAGATAGTGAGAAGTAGAGATGTCAGGAAAGACAGGCAGGTGATGGGGCAAATTTGTAGCCATTGGGATGAGCTGCAGTGCAATAAAGTTGCAGTGAAATCAAAGCAAAAAGTATCACATACAGGTCTTAAGGTGTAATACTTAAATGCACGCAGCATAAGGAATAAAGTGGATGATCTTGTTGTACAGCTACAGATTGGCAGACATGATATTCTGGCCATCACTGAGACGTGGCTAAAGGATGCATGTCTCTGGGAGCTGAACATCCAATGATACACGGTGTATCAGAAGGAAAGGAAGGTAGGCAGAGGGGGAGGCGTGGCTTTATTGGTAAGAAATGATATTAAATCATTAGAATCAGAAGGTGCAGAATCTTTATGGGTTGAGCTAAGAAATCACAGGGGTAAAAGGACCCTGATGACAGTTATATACAGGCCTCCAAACAGCTGCAGTGATGTGGACTACAAATTACGACAGGAAATAGAAAAGGCTTGTCAGAAGGGCAGTGTTATTATAATGTGGGGGATTTTAACATGCGAGTGGATTGGGAAAATCAGGTCAGCACTGGATCTCCAGAGAGAGAATTTGTAGAATGTCTGCGAGATGGCTTTTTAGAACAGCTTGTTGTTCAGTCCACTAGGGGATCGGCTGTACTGGATTGGGTATTGTGTAATGAACCAGAGGTGATTAGAGAGATTGAGGTAAAAGAACCTTTAGGAGGCAGTGATCATAACATGACTGAGTTCACCGTAAAATTTCAAAAAGAGAAGCTGAAATCTGATGTGTCAGTATTTCAGTGGAGTAAAGGAAATTATAGTGGCATGAGAGAGGAAGTGGCCAAAGTTGACTGGAAAGGGAAACTGGCGGGAAAGACGGCAGAGCAGCAGTAGCTGGAGTTTATGCAAGAAATGAGGAATGTGCAAGACAGGTATATTCCAAAAAAGAAGAAATTTTCGAGTGGAAAAAGGATGCAACCGTGGTTGACAATAGAAGTCAAAGCCAAATTTAAAGCAAAGGAGAGGGCATACAAGGAAGCAAAAATTAGTGGGAAGACAGAAGATTGGGAAGTTTTTAAAACCTTACAAAAGGAAACCAAGAAGGTCATTAAGAGGGAAAAAATGAACTATGAAAGGAAGCTAGCAAATAATATCAAAGAGGATACTAAAAGCTTTTTCAAGTATATAAAGAGTAAAAGAGAGGTGAAAGTAGATATAGGACCGATAGAAAATGATGCTGGAGAAATTGTAATGGGAGTTAAGGAGATGGCGGAGGAACTGAACGAGTATTTTGCATCAGTCTTCACTGAGGAAGACATCAGCAGTATACCAGACACTCAAGGGTGGCAGGGAAGAGAAATGTGCGCAATCACAATTACGATAGAGGAAGTATTCAGGAAGCTGAATAGTCTAAAGGTCGATAAATCTCCCGGACCAGATGGAATGCACCTTCGTGTTCTGAAGGAAGTAGCTGTGGAAATTGTGGAGGCATTAACGATGACCTTTCAAAAGTCGATAGATTCTGGCATGGTTCCGGTAGACTAGAAGATTGCAAATGTCACTCCGCTATTTAAGAAGGGGGCAAGGAAGCAAAAAGGAAATTATATACCTGTTAGCTTGACATCGGTGATTGGGAAATTGTTGGAGTCGATTGTCAAGGATTAGGTTATAGAGTACCTGGAGGCATATGACAAGATAGGCAGAACTCAGCATGGATTCCTAAAAGAAAATCCTGCCTGACAAACCTATTACAATTTTTGGAGGAAATTACAAGTAGGCTAGACAAGGGAGATGCAGTGGATGTTGTATATTTGTATTTTCAGAAGGCCTTTGACAAGGTGTCACACATGAGGCTACTTAACAAGATAAGAGCCCATGGAATTACGGGGAAGTTACATACGTGGATAGAGCTTTGGCTGATTGGCAGGAAACAGAGAGTGGGAATAAATGGATCCTATTCTGGGTGGCTGCCGGTTACCAGTGATGTTCCACAGGGGTCCGAGTTGGGGCCGCTTCTTTTTACATTGTACATCAACGATTTGGGTTATAGAATAGATGGCTTTGTGGCTAAGTTTGCTGATGATACAAAGATAAGTGGAGGGGCCAGTAGTGCAGAGGAAACAGAGGGTCTTCAGAGAGACTTGGATAGATTGGAAGAATCGGCAAAGAAGTGGCAAATGAAATACAAGTTGGAAAGTGTATGGTTATGCACTTTGGCAGAAGAAATAAACGGGCAGACTATTATTTAAATGGGGAGAGAATCCAAACTTCTGAGATGCAACGGGACTTGGGAGTCCTCGTACAGGATACCCTTAAAGTTAACCTCCAGGTTGAGTCAGTAGTGAAGATGGCGAATGCAATGTTGGCATTCATTTCTAGAAGAATAGAGCATAGGAGCAGGGATGTGATGTTGAGGCTCTATAAGACACTGGTGAGACCTCACCTGGAGTACAGTGGGCAGTTTTGGTCTCCTTATTTAAGAAAGGATGTGCTGACGTTGGTGAGGGTACAGGGAAGATTCACTAGAATGATTCCGGGAACGAGAGGGTTAACATATGAGGAACGTTTGTCCGCCCTTGGACTGTATTCCTTGGAGTTTCGAAGAATGAGGGGAGACCTCATAGAAACATTTCGAATGTTGAAAGGCATGGACAGAGTGGATGTGGCAAAGTTGTTTCCCATGATGGGGGAGTCTAGTACAAGAGGGTATGTCTTAAGGATTGAAGGGCGCCCATTCAGAACAGAGATGCGAAGAAATTTTTTTAGTCAGAGGGTGGTGAATCTATGGAATTTGTTGCCATGGGCAGCAGTGGAGGCCAAGTCATTGGGTGTATTTAAGGCAGAGATTGATAGGTATCTGAGTAGCCAGGGCATCAAAGGTTATGGTGAGAAGGCGGGGGAGTGGGACTAAATGGGAGAATGGATCAGCTCATGATAAAATGGCGGAGCAGACTCGATGGGCCGAATGGCCAACTTCTGCTCCTTTGTCTTATGGTCTAGTCCACCCATAACCTCTACCCACACACACAGACAGATCTTCTTCACCCCAAACCCCCTCCCAGCCTGGGAACCACAACTAACTGATCCCACAGCCCGAGCTCGGGCGCAAAGCTAAAACCGGGGCTGCGGGACCGGAGAGCCCGGAGTCTGCAGCCGTCCGGCAGAACTCGGTCCCGGGCCTTTCCCACAGCCACAGACCCGATTTACACAATCCCAGGATCAGACCCAATAGGAGAACCGCCGGTGACAGCTGCGTCGGCACCGCGCCTGTGTTTGACAGGAGGTTCTCCGCAGTACGACCGGTGCCCGGAGGTCCGTAGGGACAGCGGAAAGGTAAATCACTAACACGACAAAGTCTGCAAATGCTGGAAATCCTGAGCAACACAAACAAAATACTGGCGGAACGCAGTAGGCTAGACAGCATCTATCAAAAAGAGTCAATAGAAGGGGGGGGGGGGGAATATCTGAATAAGGTCCACATTGTCAGGGTGTTGAGTTTACCAGGAGACAGAGACTGCAGGGACGAGAGGTTTTCTGTTGACTAATACATTGTGTGTGGACCCCGCTAGCAATTCTGGTGTTGTGACCCGAATCGAGACAAACACCACGCTGCCCACTCCACCAACAACACGGCACAGCCGGACACATAACAGGGGACTTTACATCTCACAACACTGGATTCAGTGATGAAATCCGTGATTAATGTTGTTGTCCCACTGAAATCATAAGAAACGTCCATTAAGGAGTTTTTAAATACTGTGTACCGGTGACCGTCTCTCACCCTCAGCACACTCACACACACCCCGTCCCCTTTCCTCTCTGTGCACCCGTGACCGTCTCTCCGACCCTCAGCACACTCACACACACCCCGTCCCCTTTACTCTCTGTGCACCCATGACCGTCTCTCCGACCCTCAGCACACTCACACACACCCCGTCCCCTTTACTCTCTGTGCACCCGTGACCGTCTCTCTGACCCTCAGCACACTCACACAGACCCCGTCCCCTTTACTCTCTGTGCACCCGTGATTGTCTCTCCGACCCTCAGCACACTCACACACACCCTGTCCCCTTTATTCTCTGTGCACCCATGACCGTCTCTCCGACCCTCACACACACCCCGTCCCCTTTACTCTCTGTGCACCCATGACCGTCTCTCCGACCCTCAGCACACTCACACACTCCCCGTCCCCTTTACGCTCTGTGCACCCGTGACCGTCTCTCTGACCCTCAGCACACTCACACACCCCGACCCCTTTACTCTCTGTGTACCCGTGACCGTCTCTCTGACCCTCAGCACACTCACACACACCCCGTCCCCTTTACTCTCTGTGCACCCGTGACCGTCTCTCCGACCCTCAGCACACTCACACACCCCGTCCCCTTTACTCTCTGTGCACCCGTGACCGTCTCTCCGACCCTCAGCACACACACACACACCCTGTCCCCTTTACTCACTGGTGAAGAGAAAGGGAGATAAGACAGTCCCCTGTGGAGCCCAGTGCTGCTGATCACTCTGTCGGACACACAGTGTTGCAAGCACACGTACTGTGGTCTGCCAGTCAGGTAATCAAGAATTCATGATACCAGGAAAGCATCCACCTGCATCGCTGTCAGCTTCTCCCCCAGCGGAGCAGGGCGGATGGTGTTGAACGCACTGGAGAAGTCAAAAAACATGACTGTCACAGTGCTCGCTGGCTTGTCTACCATGGTTCAGCAGGTAGACGATGGCATCCTCAGCTCCTAGTTAGGGCTGGTAGGCGAACTGGAGGGGATCTAAGTGTGGCCTGACCATAGGCCGGAGCAGCTCCAGAACATGTCTCTCCAGGGTCTTCATGATGTGGGAGGTCAATGCCACCGGTCTGTAGTCATTGAGGCCACAGGGACGAGGCGGACGTCTTCCACAGTACAGGAACCCTCCGGAGCCTCAGGCTCAGGTTGAATACATGGCGAAGTACTCCACACAGCTGAGGGGCACAGGCTTTGAGCACCCTGGTACTGACACCATCCGGTCCTGCAGCCTTGCTTGGGTTGAGACGTTTCAGCTGTCTTCTCACCTGTTCAGCCGTGAAGCCCACCGTGGTGGTTTCATGTGGGGGAGGGGGATAGTCATGAGAGCAGGGTGGGGGACTGTGAGGAGGGGTAAGAGAGGAGAGTGGAATATGCAAACAACAGGAATTCTGCAGATGCTGGAAATTCAAGCAACATACATCAAAGTTGCTGGTGAACGCAGCAGGCCAGGCAGCATCTATAGGAAGAAGCGCAGTTGACGTTTCAGGCCGAGACCCTTCGTCAGGACTAATTGAAGGAAGAGTGAGTAAGGGATTTGAAAGCTGGAGGGGGAGGGGGAGATCCAAAATGATAGGAGAAGACAGGAGGGGGAGGGATAGAGCCGAGAGCTGGACAGGTGATAGGCAAAAGGGGATATGAGAGGATCATGGGACAGGAGGTCCGGGAAGAAAGACAAGGAGGGCGGGGGGTGACCCGGAGGATGGGTAAGAGGTATATTCAGAGGGACAGAGGGAGAAAAAGGAGAGTGAGAGAAAGAATGTCTGCATAAAAATGAGTAACAGATGGGGTACGAGGGGGAGGTGGGGCCTTAGCGGAAGTTAGAGAAGTCGATGTTCATGCCATCAGGTTGGAGGCTACCCAGACGGAATATAAGGTGTTGTTCCTCCAACCTGAGTGTGGCTTCATCTTTACAGTAGAGGAGGCCGTGGACAGACATGTCAGAATGGGAATGGGATGTGGACTTAAAATGTGTGGCCACTGGGAGATCCTGCTTTCTCTGGCGGACAGAGCGTAGATGTTCAGCAAAGCGGTCTCCCAGTCTGCGTTGGGTCTCGCCAATATATAGAAGGCCACATCGGGAGCAACGGACACGATTTATCACCCCAGCTGACTCACAGGTGAAGTGTCGCCTCACCTGGAGGACTGTCCGGGTCCCTGAATGGTGGTAAGGGAGGAAGTGTAAGGGCATGTGTAGCACTTGTTCCACTTACAAGGATAAGTGCCAGGAGGGAGATCAGTGGGGAGGGACAAATGGACAAGGGAGTCGCGTAGGGAGCAATCCCTGCGGAAAGCGGGGGGTGGGGAGGGAAAGATGTGCTTAGTGGTGGGATCCCGTTGGAGGTGGCGGAAGTTGCTGAGAATAATATGTTGGACCCGGAGGCTGGTAGGGTGATAGGTGAGGACCAGGGGAACCCTATTCCTAGTGGGGTGACGGGAGCATGGAGTGAGAGCAGATGTGCGTGAAATGGGGGAGATGCGTTTGAGAGCAGAGTTGATGGTGGAGGGAGGGAAGCCCCTTTCTTTAAAAAAGGAGGACATCTCCCTCGTTCTGGAATGAAAAGCCTCATCCTGAGAGCAGATGCGGTAGAGATGGAGGAATTGCGAGAAGGGGATGGCATTTTTGCAAGAGACAGGGTGAGAAGAGGAATAGTCCAGATAGTAGCCATCAGTAGATAAGCTGTCTCCAGAGATAGAGACAGAAAGATGTAGAAAGGGGAGGGAGGTGTCGGAAATGGACCAGGTAAACCTGAGGGCAGGGTGAAAGTTGGAGGCAGAGCCTCTTCCGTAACTGACTATTTTTTGATTTATTTCCATTTCCCTCTGAGGGAAGTTGTGGGCGTTTGTGAAGTGTCTCCTGCGGCCGGAGTCTGATGTATCGCTGAGAGGTAGGAGGAGACCGCTCGGCCCGTCGGTTTGATGCCGGTTCCCCGGGGAGGGAGAGGGGGATTTTATTGAAAGGACGAAGACGGAGAGAGAGGGGGCGGACAGGATGTTTGTCCCGGTGGGGACAGGAGGGGCTCATCTGTGGAAATGTCTGAGCCCACGGTGGTGGCGATTCACCACATTGGGGGGCAAACACCGGCAGACTGTTGCCCTGCAAGCGGGGCCAATGGTCCGGGCAAAGTGACAATTATTTGTGTTTTGTTGAGATTGTACCGGGAATATGGTGTAAAATCCCGCTCCCCACACTAACACGGGTTATACAGACCAATGAACAAACTGCCGGAGGAACTCAGTGGGTCAGGCAGCATCTGTGGAGGGAAATGGACCGTCAACATTTCGGGCCGAGACCCTCCCTCTGGACTGAGAGTGGACGGGAAATAGTCAGAGAAAAGAGGTGAGGGGTGGGGATGGGGCAAGAGCTGGGGAGTGAGAGGTGGATCCAGGTGAGGGGGAGGTGGGAAGGTGGAAATAGTGACAGGGGTGGGAGGTGAGTGGTTGGGGCAACACGGGGCTGCAGAAGATGGAAATTAATTCCATAGAGGATTAACAAAGGGGGTAAAGAGTATTTGTTATAGACAGTGCAATGATGATTCACCAGACTGATCCCTTGAGTGGTGGGGTCATCATATGAAGAAAGATCAAATGCGATAATCCTTTCATTTAGAGAATCGAGGAATGAGAGGTGAACACATTGAAATGCATAACATCATTACCGGTTGAACCCGGAATCCCAGTCTCTGAAAAAGGGGGTGGACTGTCCGGGACTGAGATGAGGGGAAATGTCTTCACTTCGAGGGTGGTGAATGTCTGTAAATCCCCACCACAGAGGGCGGTGAAGACTCAGTGATCGTCCTCACATAAAACAGAGGCCGGCAGATGTGTGGAGACTGAAGGGATCGAGGAAATGAGGATCGGACAGAAACATGTGGCTGAGATGGGAGAGCAGCCGTCATCTTGTTGATGGTTAGAGGGGCCAAATGACCACCTCCTGCTGTTTCTCACATGATGTTTCAGTGTTCCTGTCCAGTGAGGGCGGAGGAATGTGAATAGAAATGAGTGTTTATGAACATAGAACTGATTTAAATGAAACCTGCACATTTCCGGTTTGCATCTAAATTGTGTGTTGGATCGGGATGGGATTGAGCCCGTGACTCTCTGAACTGGAGGTGGATGGAAAGGGAGAGGGAAGATATGGAGGGAAAAGGTAAATATGTATCTGGTGTAAATATGGAATAATGTTGGAAATGCAGCGGATGAGTCGGGCAGCGTGTGAGGGGCAAGGAGCACAGTCACCGGTTCAGGTGGGAGACCCTCCACCCGTCACCTGATCCCGTTTCCTTTTCACGTTTTCCGCAGATCTGCAGCATCTGCCGGTCACTGCTCTACGTGTCTGTGTAGCTTCATCTTTCGGCCATTCAGACAAGGCAGTGAGATCCGGATCTGTCACGTCCTCTCATTGTGGGTGGACAATATGTTTTTATCTGCAATATTTTCAGCATGTTTCATTCCACTAGTTTTACCTGCTGAAGTGCAGCCAATGTTTCTGGATGTATGACCCATTTATGTGAGAATTTAGCATTTTGTATTTATCTGAGCTTCTCATAAATGTGTACAGTTTAGTTAAGCTTCACTCCAGAATTTCCAAAGCAACAACCCAGTCAGTCAAATAGTTCCACACAATTAAAATAGTTTATTACATTTTTATTTTTTTTATGTTGTACTGCTTATATAATTTAACTATTTAATATGTATATTCTTATTTTAAATCACAATTGTTAAAATCTATTGTGATGAATTAGGATCTACTGCTGCCGCAGAGACAACAAATTTCATGACATATGCCGGTGCTATTAAACCTGATTCTGATAATTGGTATGGGAGACCCTCCGCTGGTCACCTGATCCCAGTTACCACAGATGGTGATGCGAGATTGAAGCCTTTTCCATTTATTTGCATTTCTCAGAAATGACAACAGTTAAGTTTCCTTCTGTAGTTCCAGAGCAGAAGATCAGTCTGTCTAATATTTCCACACAATTAAAATGGGGAATTTGTTTATTGTCATCTCGTCCTGAGCTACAGTGAAAATCTTGTCTGACTTACCATCCACACAGATCAATACATTACAACAGTACATTGAGCTGATATACGACAAAACAATAACTAACAAAGCATTATGGCTGCAGAGAAAGTGCAGTGCAGATAGACATATGGTGCAGGGTCACGTCGAGTTACATTGTGAGGTCGAGTCCATTTTATCATTCATTTGGCTTATAACCGCAGACAGGAAGCCGTCCTTAAGCCTAGTGGTACGGGCTTTAAGCCTTTTGTATCTCTTCCCCGATGGGGAGCGGGTTTGCAGCAAGAATGTCCAGGTTGTGAGGATCTTTGAGCACATGGCCTGCTTTTCCGACGCAGGGGAAGTGTAGGAAGAGTCCATGGAGGGGAGGCTTGTTTCTCTGATGTTCTCTGTTCCCCAAAGTTCTCTGCAGTTCCTTGCAGTCATGGGCAGTGCAGTAGCCATACGAAGGCGTGAAGTATCGACAAGAAGCTCAGAGACCTCAGTCTTCACGCTTCCTCATGTAGCTGGATCCTGGACTTCCTGTCAGATCGCCGGCAGGTGGTAAGAGTGGGCTCCCTCACCTCTGTCTCTTACCCTCAGCACACATACCCCACAGGGTTGTCTCCTTGGCCCCCTCGTTTACTCTCTGTATACCCATGACTGTGTCGCCATCAACAGCTCCAATCTGCTAATTAAATTTGCTGACGACACTACATTGATTAGCCTAATCTCAAAAAAAAACTTTCAATTGATCAAATTCCTCCTGACAAGGCTCGGTCCAAACAAACTTTTTACCATTCTTCAGGAGAATAGTTAGAGGAAGAGCGATATCCGCAAACTTGTTACAGAACTTACGAAAATATCCAACCATTCCCAGAAACATTCTAAAAGCCTTCTGACCAGTCGAAATAGAAACTTCCGAAACTGCCTGACCAGGAGCCAACTTGCCTTGACCTACAACATAGCCAAGATAGGTCACAGTGGCATGGCCAAATTCACTCTTAACTAAGTTAACTGTAAGGTTGGCCTGGGAAAGTCTGTCAGACAGTTTTTCTACTGCAGAGACATGCTCTTCCCAAGTGTCAATCCCAGTGACTAACTCATCATCTGTGTGTTCTAACCCTCGAATTACAGAACCAATCATTCTCTGGAATGTTCCTGGAGCATTTTTCATTCCAAACGGCAAAACATTGTATTCATACAACCCAGAAGGTGTCACAAATGCAGAAATTTCTCTACCTCTGTCTGTCAATGGAACACACCAATACCCTTACAGCAGATCAATCTTTGTAAGAAATTTAGCTTTTCCAACATTATCGATGCAATCATCCACCCTAGGGATAGAATAGGCATCTGTTTATGTTACTGTATTTACCTTCCTATAATCAACGCAAAATCTAACACTACCGTCAGGTTTGGGCACTATAACACAGGGTGAGCTCCAATCTGATGTTGAAGGCCTAATAATACAATTTTTCAGCATATATTCAATTTCTTGTTCAGCCAATTTACAGTTTTCGATGTTCATGTGATATGGCTGCTGTTTAATTGGTTTGGCTTGACCAATATCTACGTCATGTACTGCGACCGTGGTTTGCTTGGGAACGTCGGGAAATAAATCTATAAACTTGAGAATTAATTCCTTCAGTTGTTGTTGTTACTTTGGCTGCAGATGAGCCAACTTGTAATATAGCCTAACTGGGACCATATTTGGCTTGTGAGAAGTCTCAGACAAGTACTCACAATGGTGCCTGCTTGTCAAAATAAGGCTGTATCATATTTATGTGTACCACCTGTGTTAGTCTACACCAGTCAGGTGTTTTAATAACATAATTCAAATCATTACTGTGAGAGAATATTTCATACGGTCCATTGAATTTCACCTGAAGTGGATTCGTCAACACTGGAAATAAGACAAGCACCTTATCCCCCAGCTGGTATTTTTGTTTGCAAGCCTGCTTATCAAATCAACACCTCATTTTGTTTTGAGAAATCTTTAAGTTTTGTCTCGCTTGACCACAGGCTAGTTGTAGTTTATTTTTGAACTTCTAAACGTAGTCTAACAAGTTAACATGTACATCCCCATCAGTCCACTGATCCTTTAACAAGGTCAAAGTTCCCCTCACTCTATGACCAAATACAAGTTAAAATGGACTAAAGCCCAGTCATTCCTGTACCGACTCTCTGACTGCGAACAGAAGCAAATGTATTCCTTCATCCCAGTCTTTTCAATTTTCTACATAGTTTATCTTAATCATTGTTTTAAGCATGGAATAAAATCCTTCTAAAGCCCCTTGTGATTCCAGATGGTATGCAAACAATGTAATTTCGTTAGCTCCTGGTTCATAAACTACCTGCTGGAATAATCCAGATGTAAAATTACTTCCTTGATCAGACTGGATTTCTTTAGGCAAACGCAAACCAAATAAAGTAAAAAACTTGGTAAGAGCCTTTGCCACAGTTTTAGCTTTAATATTTCTGAGGAGTACTGCCTCTGTGAATCTGGATGTAGTACACATAATAGTTAACAAATACTGATGGCCAGCTTTAGTCTTTGGCAATAGGGCAACACAATCCACTATAACTTTGGAAAAGGGTTCACTGAATGCCGGTATAGGCCAGAGTGGGGCCACTGGGGTGACCTGATTAGGTTTACCCACAACTTGACAAGTGTGACAGGTTCTGCAAAAGGTCGCAACATCTTTCCTCAAATTAGGCCAGTAAAATTCTTTCATAATCCTGTTTACTGTTTTATTCACCCCAAAATGGCCACCTAAGGGCATACTGTGGGCCAAAGTTAAAATTTCAGTCCCATAAACTTTAGGAACTACAACTTGGTGAACAATTGCCCATTCCTCACTCACAGGTATAGCAGGTGGCCTCCACTTCCTCATTAACACTCCATCTTTGAGTAATACCCAACTGGCACTTTCTTAATCTCATCATCTGAGAGAGCTGTCAATCTCAGGGTCACAGTTCTGTTCTACTATGAACTCCTTCTTAGACAGGGATAAATCTTTCTCACCAGACTTACTACCTGAATCTTGTTGAAACAATAAGGCAGAAAAGTCCCTGACAAGTCATCATAACCTGAATCCCGATTTTGGCTATCATGGATATCAGAATCATGCTGCACAGAACCTCTGCATTGGCAGACATTTTAACCATACTTTGAGTTACTGCGCAGGAAGAATAAATATTAAAATCGATCTGTGGGACATCAGTGCCAGGCTTAGTTGTTAACTGCACTGCAGGAACAAGTTTACCTTAGAAACATAGAACCATAGAACACCACAGCACAGAAACAGGCGTTTTGGCACTTCTTGGCTGTGCTGAAGCGTTTTTCTGCCTAGTCCCACTGACCTGCACCTGGACCATATCCTTCCATACACCTCTCATCCATGTACCTGTCCAAGTTTTTCTTAAATGTTAAAAGTGAGCCCGCATTTACCACTTCATCGGGCAGCTCATACCACACCCCCCCACTCTCTGTGTGAAGAAGCCCCACCTAATGTTCCCTTTAAACTTTTCCCCCTTCACCCTTAACACATGTCCTCTGGAAAAAGCCTGCTTGCATTCACTCTATCTATACCCATCATAATTTTATATACCTCTATCAAATCTCCCCTCATTCTTTTAAACTCCAGGGAATAAAGTCCTAACCTATTCAACCTTTCTCTGTAACTGAGTTTCTCAAGTCCCGGCAACATCCTTGTAAACCTTCTCTGCACTCTTTCAAACTTATTAATATCCTTCCTGTACTTTGGTGACCAAAACTGCACACAATACTCCAAATTCGGCCTCACCAATGCCTTATACAACCTCACCATAACATTCCAACTCTTATACTCAATACTTTGATTTATAAAGGCCAATGTACCAAAAGCACTCTTTATGACCCTATCTACCTGTGACACCACTTTTAGGGAATTTTGTATCTGTATTCCCAGATCCCTCTGTTCTACTGCTCACCTCAGTGCCCTACCATTTACCTTGTATGATCTACCTTGGTTTGTCCTTCCAATGTGCAATACCTCACACTTGTCTGGATTAAACTCCATCTACCATTTTTTCAGCCCATTTTTCCAGCTGGTCCAAATCCCTCTGCATGCTTTCAAAACCTTCCTCACTGTCCACTACACCTTCAATCTTTGTATCATCTGCCAGGTCATTCCCTAACAGCAAAGTAACATCTTCCACCAATAAACGGTAGCATAATCTGATTTTAGCAGGTCCCGAAACCAAACCTGACTGTAAAGTTACCTTGTGCAGTGGCACAGAAACCATGCTGCCCCCAATACCTTTAACAAGATTTACCTCACCAACGTTAGTCTCATCACCAAACTTTAAACGCAGTCTAACGTAAGTGACTGAGAAGCCCCAGTATCTCAAAGAATTTTCATTGGTATTACAAACCCATTTGACATAAAATGATCGAATCCCTTCTTAACTCAGTCAGACCTCTCAGTCCTTAACTGAGCCTCAACAGAATGTTCAGAACCCTGTGGGTTTATAGGTGCTTCAACATACTGATCACAGGCATTTGGAACTGCCTCCTTTTCCTTTTTCTTCTTCAGAACAGAGCAATCAGCCATCATATGACCAGCTTTCTTACAATAGTAACAAGTAAGACCAGAATATTTCTCCTTCAACTGCTTCCCTTCATCCTTACCTTGTCACTAGTTCCAGCGTTAATTTCCAGTTTACCCTGGTTATCCCTGCTACTCTTTTGGAAGCTCTTATTTGGGGTAAACTTAACCTTATGAGTTAAAGCAAACTCATCTGCTAATCTAGCAGACACCTGCAAAGTGGCAGCATCCTTTTCATCTAAACACATCTTTTGAATTCTTCAATTAAAACCAACTCTTTCAAGCTGTTAGAATCATCATTTACATTTTTATATGTGTACCAGAGGTCAAAACATACATAAGCAAATTCCATGTAAGTCTGGTTCAGAGATTTCCTCAAATTTCTAAACTTTTGCCTGTATGCTTCTGGGACCAACTCATAAGCTTTGAGCACAGCCTGTTTCACAATGTCATAATCAGCTGTTTCATCAACGGTCAAAGCAGAATAGGCTTGCTGAGCCTTCCCCTTACTGCACTTTATAAGAGAATAGGCCAATCCTCTTTTGGCCATTTTAAACTCCAAGCAAACTTCTCAAAATGATGAAAGTATTTATCAACCTCTGCCTCGTCAAATGGATATACCAATTTAACTTCCTGACTTACCTCAAACTTATCACCAGAGTCCAATGCTAGACCCCTTTGCTGCAATCTCTCTATCATTTCCAGCTCAAACAGCCTCTGTCTTTCTGCTTCCTCCCTCTATTTTTCTGCTTCTTCTCTCTGTTTTTTTCTGCCTTGCTAGCCTCAAACTGCTTTTGCCTTTCCACACCCTCCATCTTTAATTTTTCTAACTTGTACGGAAGCTCAAACTCACTAGCTTTACTTTCAGGAAACACCTCCAACTCCTCCACTTTAAACACACTCTCAGATACATAATGCTCAGCTATTATCCTCTGCATCTATGGCCGCCTCATTGTCAATTTCAACTTAGCAAGTTTTAACCTTCAGCAATATTCAACCACTCAATCCTTCTGGTGTCCTCTGATACCTCACAGGTTGGCGCTTGCAGAAATCTATCAACATCCATTGCTGCTGATTTTCCACACACAAATTAATCAAAAGGGATTTCCCCAATGAAATCAATAATTAATCAACCAATATGCCCCCAAATTTGTTCATATCCCGGACGCAGGCCCCAATTTTGTTACGAACCGTAACGCTTTAGAAACGAACCAGCAATAGACTACACCTGGAGTCTGGTTTTGATGTTAAAACCACTATCTTTATTAGTATCTATTTATAATATTGTAACTTTAGATAAACAAAAGTTAACAGTGTTATGTGTATATTTGGGTAAATATAACTCCCAAACTATTGAGCTCGGGGGAAAAAAGGCTTAGAGTCTTGAGATGGTAAAGTATGAAAGTTCAGTTCATCCACAGAATAGGTGATGAGAGAGAGATATTTGTAATCCAGGTTAAATGTTGAGAGAAGGCAAACATTTCGAATTCCACAGGTTCTATGGTGGTAAACGAGAGAATAGTCGCTGTAGATTTTATCCGTCATCATTCCAAATCCACATACGAATTATCACTAAAAGTAACTTGTCACAAGGGGTATCGTCTTCAGACCACACCCAGGCAAGGGTTAACACATAAGTGGTCTTCACAGGATACCCCAAATCCAATCCAATCCAATGGATCAAACAAGGTGACAACCACTCATTCGATGTATGCTGAATCGATAATTAACCCACCTTTGTGGGCATAGGGAAGTTCCAAAGAGTGACCCTTGGCCACTAGTTCCCTTGTTTTGATCCTTCCATTTTTCCTCCTGCATCAGCGTCTGACTTTGAGTGTCTGTGTCCTCGGTTAAGACTAAACAAGCTGCAAAACAGACTGATTTGCCTTAATCTCTCTCTCTTTCTCTCTCTCTCTTATAATAACAGTCCACAGCAAATGAAACCTAGAGGTTCATAACAACGGCCACTCTCCATTGTGAACTGACTGGTGTGCCAGTAGTTGGGATGACTGAGTGAATCCTTTCCCATATTCTGAGCAAGTGAACGGCTTCTCCCCAGTGTGAACTAGCTGGTGACTCTGTAGGGTGGATGACCGAGTGAATCCCTTCCCACATTCTGAGCAGGTGAATGGCTTCTCCCCAGTGTGGATTCGCTGGTGTCTCTGGAGGTTGGAAGAGTGAGTGAATCTCTTCTCACAGACTGAGCAGGTGAACGGCCTCTCCCCTGAGTGAACTGACTGGTGTGCCAGTAGTTCAGATGACTGAGTGAATCCTTTCCCACATTCTGAACAGATGAATGGCTTCTCTCCAGTGTGAACTTGCTGATGTCTCTGTAGGTTGGATGACCGAGTGAATCTCTTCCCACATTCTGAGCAGGTGAACGGCTTCTCTCCAGTGTGAACTCGCTGATGACTCTGTAGGTCGGATGACCGAGTGAATCTCTTCCCACATTCTAAGCAAGTGAATGGCTTCTCCCCAGTGTGAACTCGCTGGTGACTCTGTAGGTCAGATGACCAAGTGAATCTCTTCCCACATTCTGAGCAGGTGAATGGCCTCTCTCCAGTGTGAACTCGCTGGTGACGCTGTAGGTCAGAAGACCAAGTGAAGCTCTTCCCACAGTTCGAACAGGTAAATGGCCGCTCCCCAGTGTGAACTCGCTGGTGAGCCATTAGGTTAGACGACCAAGTGAATCCCTTCCCAAAGTCTGAGCAGGTGAATGGCCGCTCCCTGGCGTGAACTCACTTGTATGCCATTAGGTCAGATGACCGAGTAAATCCTTTCCCAGAAATTCAGCAGATGACCAGCCTCTGCCCAGTGTGAACTAACTGGTGTGTCCACAGGTGGGAAGACCAACTGAATCCTTTCTTACACAAAAAAAAACAGGTGAATGGCCTTGTCTGGTGTGAACATTGCTGACGTACCTTCAATTGAGATGACCGAGTGAATCCATTTCCACTGTCTAAACAGGTGAACAACCTCTCCCCGTGTAAAATGACAGGGGTGCCAGTCAGGCAGATGACTGAGTGAATCCCTCCCCACAGTCTGAGCAGGAAGGATGGTCGATTGAAACCCTTGCTCCACTTCTTAAATATCTAGACAGAGACAGCAAAACTGGCGTGCCGTGTTTGAGATTCCCGGAGACAAATTCCTTCTCATTTTTAACCTGTAAAAAGATTTACAAATCCATCAGTGGGTGTTGGACAACATTTCAGATGAGATTACTTGACTGTTACAGTGAGGTTTAATGCAAGCTGGACAGAGAAATCATCTTCTGACTGGGCACAGTACTGGTATCTGGAATGACCATCAATTCCCTGATGCTCTTCCTGTCTCTATAAGAATGGGGCATTTCTGTCATCTCCAATTTGTGCCTTGGCTCAGTTTGACTCTCTCCATTGGTATTATTCACTGTTCCTGCTGAGCTGCATAGGTGACTGCCCCACAGTAACTGAAACACTCTCATGCAAATAGTCTTTCTTGACGTGCAGCTGGAATTTTCTTTTATGTATTATTAACTTAAAGTGCCACAGTTTTAAAGCCATATTATAAATTCCTGCTGAGATGAATGGTTGGTCTGCACAGCTGTTAAAATGACAAAGAATGAATTTTTGTATTATTTCAGGTTCTTGTCACAGTCATAGAAAAGTATAACACAGAAACAGGTCCTTCGGACCATCTAGTTTGTACTGAATTATTTAAACTGCCCACACCCATACCCCTACCATCCAGGTATCTATACAAACCTCTTAAATGTTGAAATCGAGCTCACATGCACCAGTTCTGCTGGCTGCTCATTGCACATCTGGATGACTGTCTGTGTGATGAAGTTTCCCACATGTTCCCCTTAACGTTTCATCTTTCACCCTTAACACATGGCCTGTGGTTATAGTCCCACCCAATCTCAGTGGTAAAACCCAGCTTGCATTTACCCTATCTATACCCCTCTTAATTGTGGTATTCCTCCATCAAATCTCTCCTCCATCTTCTACATTCCAAGGAATGAAGACCTGACCTGTTCAATCTTTCCTTATAACCCAAGTCCTCCAGACCTGGCACCATCCTTGTGAATTTTCTCTGAACTCTTTCAACCTCTTTTACATCTTTCCTGTAGGTAGCTGACCAAAACTGCACACAACACTTTAAATTAGGCCTCAACAATGTCTTCTACAAGTCAACATAACATCCATCTATTGTTGTCAGTACTTTGGTTCATGAAGGCCAATGGGCTGAAATCTTTCTTTCTGTCCTTATCTAACTGTGATCCCACTTTCAGTGAACTAAGGACTTGTATTCCCAGGGCCCTTTCTTCCATAACATTCCCCCGTGCCCAACCAGTCACTGTGAAAAACCTCCCTTGGTAGGTCATACCAAAGTGCAACAACTCACACTTGTCTGCGTTACATTCCATTTTCTATTTCTCAAACCATTTTCCCAGCTGGTCCAGATTGCACTGCAAGCCATGATAGTCTTCCTCACTGACCACTACATCACCATTCTTGGTGTCAGCCACAACTTTGTTGATCCAGTTAACCACACTGTCATCCAGATTACTGATACAGATGACAAACAACACCAGATCCAGCACCGATCCCTGCGGCACACCACTAGTCACAAGCCTCCAGTCAGAGAGGCAACCATCTGCTACCAGTCTGGCTTCTCCCAAAGACAGTGTCTCATCCAATTTACTATCTCATCTTGAATGCTGAGTGACTGAACCTTCTTGACCAACCTCCCATATGAGACTCTGTCAAGTGCTTTGCTAAAGTCCATGTAGACAACATCCACTGCCTTGAGTTCATCCACTTTCCTGATAACTTCCTCAAGAGACTCTACAAGATTTGTTAGACATGACCCACTGTGCACAAAGCCATGTTGCCAAAACTTAATCAGTCCATATCTATCCAGATACTTATATATCCGGTTTCTGCACATACGTTCCAATAACTTTCCCCCTACTGATGTCAAGCTCACCAACATGCAATTTCTTAGTTTATTTTTAAAGCCTTTCTTGAACAGCAGAACAACATTGGCTGTCCTGCAATCCCCCAGTACCTCACCTGTCACTAAGGATGATTCAAACATCTGTGCTTGTGCCCCGACAATTTCTGCACTTGTCTTTTGCAGAGTCCTAGGGAACAACTTGTCAGGCCCTGGGGATTTATCCCTGCTAATTTGCCTTAAGACAGCAAACACCTCCACCTCTGTAATCTGTACAGGGTTCATGAAGTTGATGCTGCTTTGCCTCACTTCTATAGACTCTGTGCCCATCTCCTGTGTAAATATGGATGCAGAAAAAAACTCCCACATCTATTTTGTCTCTTCATATGGATTACATTCTGATCTTGCAGAGGATTATTTTTTTCCCTTGCAATCTTTTCACTCTTAATATACCTGCAGGATCCATGAAGATTCTCTTCACTTGTCTGCTGGGGCAACTTCATGCCTTCTTTTATTTCTTTCATAAGTGTTCACTTGAATTTCCTGTACTTCATAAGTACCCCATTTGTTCCTATTTGCCTGTACCTGGTATGCACCTCCTTTTTATTGATCTGGAAGCGAAAAGCCAAAGGGGTGATAGTGGGAGGTGGGGGTAGGGGGGTGTTTCAACTAAAGTTACAGGGGGAATGGGAGCCTGAACAGATAGCGGAGGGGTTGAGGAGATAGATGTTGTACAGTCCTCAGACAAAGTCAGGAATGAAAAAGTTGAGCATGGTGCAGTGAATATGCTGAGCCCTGTATATTCCAATACAAGGAGCAGTGTAGGAAAGGCGGATGTGTTCAGGACATGGATCAACACCTGGAAATATGACACTAGGATCTGACAACTGTGGACTGGGACAGGCTGCTTTATGGCAAAGGTGTGCTTGGTAAGTGGGAAGCCTTCAAAGCGAAATTTTGGAAGTGCAAAGTGGGTATGTGCTTGTCAGAATAAAAGGTAAAGATAGAAACCGTAGGGAACCTTGGATTTCAAGAGATATTGAGGCCCTGGTGAAGCACAAAACGGAGTTGCATAACAGGGATAGGCTGGCAGTTTCTTATGGAGTATAAGAAATGCAAGAGAACACAGTAGAAATAAATTAGGATGGCTAAAAGAAGGCATGAGTTTGCTGTCACAGAAAAGATGAAGGATAATCCTCAGGGATCCTAGAGATAGATTAAGAGTGTGACGGGATCCTGATTTACCCCTTTGAATTGTGCTTTTGAAAAGAGAGAGAGAGAGAGAGAGAGTTATTTAACACCAACAGCTTGTTTGTAAAAGAGAGAGAGAGAGAGAGAGACGAAGACTAACGGTTGAACTGTCACTTTAAGGCACTGGAAGTAACTTTGGATTTCTACTGAGCTGAAGTGGAGATAGCACTGAGCAGCTCATAAGTTGCTATGGTGACCGAGGGCATTATTAAATGGACAATTTATGTTATGATTTTCAGCAGGTTGTTGATACTTCTTCAAGGACTTTTGCCTGCTTGCATTTCTTCACAGAGAGAGGAAGGAGAGATTATTTGAATGACAGTTGATGCTCAGCACGGGAAGATAAAATAGGAGGTCAGATTTGAGACCTCAGACACATGTTCTTGACACTGAATGAGTATTGTTGTGCCTGCAGGAAAAGTGGGTTTTGGAGGATCCAGTGCTTGCAGTGAAAGAGGAAAAGGGTTGACTGGTGTGGAGTTGTCCATGTGTCCACCCTCGCCTGAGGGATAGATCCACCACAGAAAACCAGTCTCCCAGGTTAAAGTCACAGTCGGTGACCTTTAAAGGATTTTGAAGGACAACAAGAAGATCGACGGCGTCAGCTTACCTGAAGACTCAAATCTCTCCCTCTCTCTGTCTCCATCACTACTCAACTCAATACCACGAACTGAACTGAACTTTACCCATCATCGAAAGACTGTATCTTTTTACCCCTAGACTTAAAGAAGCTTGGTTTTTCATACATATATATTCCACACTTACTTTTATGTAATCATTGCTAACCTGTTTGATTTATCTACATTTATATTACTGTATTGCGTAGTTACTAATAAATATTATTAGATTATAGCAATACTGGACTCCAAAGTGTTTTCCATCTCTGCTGGTTCTTGATTCCCGTCACGGGACAAAAGGATTGTAAGGCACAAAGTTGGTCCTCTGGAAGACTGGAATGGCAATCCACGTGTGGAACCAAAGCAGATGGGGGAGATCTTAAATATTTTTTCATCTTTATTTACTCAGGAGATGAACAAAGGGTCTATGGGAGTGTGGAAAAGCAGCATTAAAATCGTGGACCCCGCACCGATTAAAGAAGAGAAGTTATTTCGCTGTTTAACATGGAACATAGAAATCTACAGCATATTCCAGGCCATTCAGCCCACAATGTTGTGCCAACCATGTAACTTACTCTAGAAACTGCCTAGAATTTCCCAAGCGCACAACCCTCTATTTTTCTAAGCTCCATGTACCAATCTAAAAGACCCTATTGCATCTGCCTCGACCACTGCTGCTGGCAGTGCATTCCACACACCCACTACTCTCTGTGTAAAAAACTCACCCCTGACGTCCCCTCGGTATCTATTTCCAAGCACCTTAAAACTATGCCCTCTCGTGTTAGCCACTTCAACCCTGGGAAAAACCTCTGGCTATCCACACGATCAATGCCCCTCATCGCCTTATACACCCAAAAAAGGCTCTAAATATAAACAAGGAAATTATACATTCCTTTGAGGATTTGTGAGAAGTATACAAAATTATGAGGGTACAGATAGGATAAATGCAAGCAGCTTTTTCCACTGAGGTTAGGTGGGATGACAACCAGAGGTCATGGGTAAGTGGGGAAGGTGAAAATTTAACAGGAACATTTGGAAAAGCTCTTTACTGAAATGGTCATGAGTGTGGAATGAGCTGCCAGCACAAGTGGTGAATATGAGTTTGGTTTCACCATTTAAAAGAAGTTTGGATGGGAGCCTGGATGGTAGGGGTATGGAGGGCGATGGTCCCGGTGCAGGTAGTTACATTAGACAGCTTAAATGTTTTATCAGCATTAACTAGATGGGCCAAATAGCCAGTTTCTGTCCTGAACTTCTCCATGTTTCTACTACAGAGAAGCTGGCCAAACTTGTTTGGAAGGGAAAAGGTAGGAGTGACAACGGAGCAGCAATGGCTGGAGTTTCCGGGAGCAATTCAGGAGCTGAGTGATCGATACATCCCAAAGATGTGGAAGCATTGGAAAGGCAGGAGGACACAACTGTGGCTAAAATGAGAAGCCAAAGCCAACATAAAAGCCAAAGAGAGGGCAAACAAAGGAGCAAAAACTATTGGCAAGCTTTCAGAAACCAACAAAAGACAACTAAAAAAAAATGTCAGTTGAGCTCAGTGCGTAGAATCATGATATTGCAGTCATTAATGAGTCTTGGTAGCATCCAACAGTCTGAGGCATTTAGAGGAACAAAATATCCCGGGCCTCAATATCTCTGGAAAGCCAACGTTCCCTGCACCAGTTACCTTTCAACTTTTATTTTGGCAGGCACATACAAACTCCACGCCCTCAAAATTTCACTTCTGAAGGCCTCTCACTTACAAGTACTCCATTGCCAGAAAACAGCCTGACATAGAAACATAGAAAATAGGTGCAGGAGTAGGCCTTTCAGCCCTTCGAGCCTGCACCGCCATTCAGTATGATCATGGCTGATCATCCAACTCAGAACCCTGTACCAGCCTTCCCTCCATACCCCCGATCCCTTTAGCCACTTGTCAGATTCTTTCTGATACCATCAAAATTGACCTTTCTCCAATTTAGAATCTCAACCCGTAGTCGAGACCTCTCTTTTTCCAAATTTATATTGAATCTGATGGCATTATGATGACTAATTACTGTCACCAGCCCTGGATCACTTCCTAACAGATTATTGCACACTTCTACATCAGGAATTCTACATACCGATTAAGGGCACATTTCACAAACTTTACCCCATCTAGTTCTTTTACAGTATGGGAGTCCCAATCAATATATAGAAAGTTAAAATCACTTACTGTAACAAACTTTGTTTCTTGGCATGGTCTGAAATCTCTCTACAAATTTGTTCCTCTAAATCCCTCAGACTGTTGGGTGCAACCAAGTCCCAATAATGGCTACAATTCCCTGTCCTGAGCTCATCTGGCTTTCCTACGATGTTTCTTGCATTGTGATGTACACAGCTCAGCACATTCATCGCACCATGTTCAACCATTTGATCGCTCACTCTATCTGAGGTCTGAACAACATCTGACAGGTGTCAAGAAAACAACCTCTCCCTCATGGTCACAAAAACAAAGGAGCTGATTGTGGACAACAGGAGGAATGGAGACAGTCTGCCCCCTATTGACATCAATGATCTGGGGTTAAGAAGGTGAACTGCTTTAAGTTCCTCGGCATAAACATCACCAAGGATCTCACATTGTCTATACATACCAGCTGTGTTGTGAAAAGAGCACAGTAGCACCTCTTTCACATCAGATGGTTGAAGAAGTTGGGGATGGAGCCCGAAATCCTAAGAACTTTTGACAGGGACACAATTGCGAGCATCCTGACTGGCTGCATCACTGCCTGGCATTCCCTTAATCGCAGGAAGCTGCAGAGTGTGGTGTGGATAGCCCAGCGCATCTGTAGATGTGAACTTCCCACTATTCAGGACATTTACAGAGACAGGTGTGTGAAAAGGGCCCAAAGGATATTGGGGACCCAATTCACCACAACCACAAACTGTTCCTGCTGATTCCATCCAGGAAACGGTACCACAGCAAAAGGACCAACAGGCTCTGGGACATCATCTACTAGCAGGCCATCAGACTGATTAATTCATGCTGATACAATTCCATTTCTATGTTATATCGACTGCACTAAGCATAATCTATTTAGTATAAATTATTATAAATTACACATTGAATATTTAGACAGATACATAATGTAAAGATTTCTACTCCCCAATATATGTGAAGAATGTATGTAATAAAGTCAATTCAATTCACTGAGAGCTGATAACATTATACATTGTACCCTCATTTGAGTAAAGGGAGGAGCACTCGCTGATAAGGACAGGAATGAACATCTGTCTGGAATTAAATCAGGGTCTTGCAAAAGGAATAACTGATAAGGACTGGACAGTACATCCATCTGTAATTAAAACCTTGATTTAGTGAACTCTCTAATCTGATTAATTATGTTTTGCACCAACAGGCTCGGTGGGCGTAACAGTTCAAATAACATCATCCAATAGTAATGTATGGGGCTTACTATGTATAAATATACAGCTGTAACCTGACTAAGTCAGTCCACTTGTCTGTTAGTGGCAGTGCTTACGTGTCTTCCCTTTGACTTCTGGGTCTCAAACTCCTGCAGCAGAATGCGCTATAAACTGTGGTGATGATAAGAAGCTGGTCTCCCAAGTTTTATTCCGATTCAACTTTAACATTTGGTATCACGAACAGGATCCCAGTATAGGGAGTGCCAAGCAGACTGCGGTGGGATATTACCTCATGAGAACAAGCAGTAAATTTGATATGGAAAAGAACTGTGAAAAGAAGTGGAAATTGTTGAAAAGGGAATGGAAGGAAAAGGCAGATGTAAAGTGGAACAGTATATTATTAGCAAGTTGGAAGAATAATGCATGTGACAAAGGGATAGAGGTAAGTACTGCAGAAGGAACGCCAAAGGTTGGGAGACACTAAAAGTGGAGCGTGAATGGGTGGATGGGCGCCAAAAATGAGAGCAGGAAAAACAACGTAAGCAAACCAAGCCGGCCTAGATAGGAGAGAAGGGCAGGAACGTCAGTCAAATGTTCGAACTGATAAGGAAACAAGGGAACTGATAGGGAACCCATGTCTGGCATACTGACCCTGTTTGAGGACAGTGACTGTGATAATGAGTGGGCACCCACCATACCCCCCCAACCTTAACAGGGGCCACGTGCACCCAGTGCTCCTGAACCCCAATCCCCCCAGTACTCAGATACGGTGGCCGCTCGGGTAAAACAGCAGCGGCAGGGAAGGGGAGGTCCCTATACCCTGAGATCCAAAAAGGGAATACCGAGGATTATTCCGAGACAGAGTGGGAAGAATCCAATAAAACCCCAGAGTTAATGACTCCACAAACACAATTGCCCACCCCAGTGCTGCCCGATCCACGAGCAGGAGGAGGGACAGCCCTCAGTGATTACTGTGCATACACCCTGGAAGCCTCAGGAAATGATAATGATCATGAATCAGGTGCTAGAGAGAAAAGGAAAAAACAGCCACAGTTTGCTCAGTATGTCCGCAGTACTACACAAATGTTTAATATGACACCGCAAGAGTTATTCGATCTCTGCTGCATCATTCTTTCAGATGTTGAGGGGCAGAAATGGAAAGAAGAATTGAGATACCAAACCCATCAGGAGTTAGAGGCGGGAAACCATAATGAGAATGAACACAAACAACAGGAATTCTGCAGATGCTGGAAATTCAAGCAACATCCATCAAAGTTGCTGGTGAACGCAGCAGGCCAAGCAGCATCTATAGGAAGAGGCGCAGTCGACGTTTCAGGCCGAGACCCTTCGTCAGGACTTGAAAGAGTCTCGGCCTGAAACGTCGACTGCGCCTCTTCCTATAGATGCTGCTTGGCCTGCTGCGTTCACCAGCAATTTTGATGTATGTTGTTATGAGAATGAACAGACAGACCAGATTTTTCAAGCCTTGGAAAGGGCTCTCCAGCAACCTGTAAACACCACGAAAGTACCTGAATGCAAACCTAAGATAGGAAATCCGGACCAGACTATTGGGAGTGATTTGTGGCCTGCTACGGCACTTTCACAGGAGACCAAGCCTTTAATGATGGGAGGAACAACACCTTATATTCCGTCCTCAGGTTGGAGGAACAACACCTTATATTCTGTCAAGCCACACTCAGTTTGGAGGAACACCTTATATTCCATCTGGGTAGCCTCCAACCTGATGGCATGAACATCGACTTCTCTAACTTCCGCTAATGCCCCACCTCTCCCTCGTACCCCATCTGTTACTTATTTATATACACACATTCTTTTTCTCTCTCTCTCCTTTTTCTCCCTCTGACTATACTCCTTGCCCACCCTCTGGGTTTCCCCCCCTCCCCCTTTTCCTTCTCCCCGGACCTCCTGTCCCATGATCCTCTCGTATCCCTTTTGCCAATCACGTGTCCAGCTCTTGGCTCCATCCCTCCCCCTCCTGTCTTCTCCTATCATTTTGGATCTCCCCCTCCCCCTCTCAAATCTCTTACTCACTCTTCCTTCAGTTAGGCCTGACGAAGGGTCTCAGCCTGAAACATCGACTGTACCTCTTCCTAGAGATGCTGCCTGGCCTGCTGCGTTCACCAGCAACTTAGATGTGTGTTGCTTTAATGATGGGAATCTGTCCCGCCCAGTTTAATGCTTTACTGCTCCAATGCTTACCAACTAAGTTAGCCAACATGATCAAAACAAATAATATGGATTAGCCTGATAATGACCGAAATCGAAAGTGACGAGCTTTGACATATTACTGGGACCCGGCTTTCGAATCCCAATCAACCCCGAAGGGAACTAATATTAAAGGAGAATATGTTAAGCGGAAAGAAGGATGCGAGCGGGCTATATCTGGGGATCAGAAATGGAAACCAAAGCACAGAACACATGTATTCATGCACCCAGCCACCACCAGTCTGGGATGTAATCTAGCAGAGAGAGACTTGTTCTGTCCATTGGAAGTCAAGATTCTGTGCTCTGACAAAGGTATCACCCTGGGACTAGCGAACAACTGACAGCTTCCCCAGTTTTTGACCCCCCCCCCCTTTGGTGGGCACTTAATTTGGACTCCACTGCATTTGAAACCCATCTGCCAGTGGCCGACCCTCATGTGACTCTGTGCTATGACCCTACGGGGTGCTCAACTGAGGAAAGCCAATATTATGTACCCCTTGAGGGACAGAAGTTCCCAGTCATGATGATTGGAGAGATTAAAGGAAGAGAGGGCAGTGCATTACTGACCGAAGTTCTGGATTTCCTTCAGCAACAGACAGGACTGGTGGTTCCCCATACTACTGTTAGGGTTTTCCCTGGTTTCAAGCCAAAGAGCCTAGGGTTCCTTGCCTACGCTCTGACGAAACAAGCCTCCAGCACCGAGGGTGACTGGCAAGACTTGGCTGTCGGCCAACTCCGATACTGGAAGGAGTCGGTGGTGAAGGCGGGACATCTTGTAAAACACTCTTTTAATGTTGACCAAACCCAAGACATTGTACCCCATCTCTGGGAAATTTCAGGCCATGAAATCAGTTGCACAAACTGCCCCCCTGTCCGGATCACCATGAAAGAAGGACAGACTCTCCCATCCATTCCGCAATACCCCCTCAAGGCCAAGGCAACGTTTTATGAGGATGGAAGCTCTTTTGTGGATCCAGCAGGGAAACAATGCGATAGTGACGTACAGTGAAGCTGTTTGCCCTGACTCGTGCCTGTATCCTAGCAACAGACTAAAGTGCGGCCGTTTACACAGACTCCCGTTATGCACTGACTATGGGGCTTTGGGGATCCCTGACTTCCTCTGGTCACCTCATTCATAATGCTTCCTTTTCAGACAACTTACTCACCACTCTACAGCTACCTCGAGTTTTGGTTATTATTAAATGTGCAGCCCACACTGGGGAATCTGATTAGATATTTAATGGTAATGCTAGGGCTGATGCAGTGGCCAAACAGACAGCCCTGAACTCCACACTTTTAGTTCCCTCGGGAACCCAGCAAGCTCCAATTACATAACATCTAAGGACGGGTATACCAGACATGGGTGAAATACGTAACTTCCGGGGAACGCCCCTTAAGGACAGCGGAAACTATGGTCCCAAATGGGTTGCCACCATGAACCTCAGACCAATTTATGGGTGATACCTGTGGGACAGGTTTGTGTTCCCTCTGTGTTCTTACCTATTTTGATTGATTATGTACATAATTAATCACACTTGGACAAGGAGGGAATGGCTAATACATTATTACAATCTTGGTGGCACCCTGATTTCCAGAAAGCAGCTGAAAAGTGAGCCAAAGCATGCTTATTTTCTGAAAAAACTAATGCTGGAAAGGGGAAGCCTTGTGGTTCCGGAAATACCCCCTTGCCTAGTGGACCTGTTTCTTGCTTACAACTTGATTTTATAGAATTACCATTGTTATAAGTATTGCTTAGTGATAGTAGATGTATTTAGCAGATGGACTGAAGCTGTTCCTGCAACTAATAATAGGGCTATGACCGTTGTGAAAATATTGCTGAAAGAAATAATTCCTCGTTATGGATGTTTAGAAATGATAAGCTCGGAGAATTGGACACATTTCGTTGCCAAAATAAATGAGGAAGTCTGTAAAGAAATTGCTATAAAATAACAGTTCCACTGCACCAATCATCCAAAAGCAGCCGGCATAGTGGAACGAGCCAATGGTACTTTGATAGACAAGTTGGCCAAACTGACAAGAAACTGGATTGACCTGGTTGAAGGTTTTACCCTGAGCCCTATTCCATATGAGAATCATGCCATCAAGTAAGACGGGGTTGTCACCTGCAGAAATTATCTACGGGAAGCCTTTGAGAACCCCACGGGGACCCCGACCTTGTTTGCCGCTCCTCCCTGAGAGTTCACCTGCAATATTGGATATGCATACCTTGGGGGAGGAGATGGGAAAATACTTATGCAAATTAACTAAAGCTCGCCAAAGCTTGCATTTACATGTATGACAGGCCAATTGAAAGGATGAAACCCAGCCTAAGGGTGACTACCCCACCAAGAAGCCTGAAGATTTTGTCCTGCTCAAGAACTGGGATTGTAAGATGCTGGAACCGAGGTGGAAAGGACCATATCAAGTGCTACTGACAACACCTACTGCAGTGAAGGTGGAAGGGCAGCTCCAGTGGATATATCGAACGGACTGTGAACCCGTTACTGGCGGAACTGATAAGGACTGAAAAACATACTGGCTAATGCTGATTTTAATGACCCTAAGGGGACCTGCCCCTGTCTCGGGAGGCCCCCAGGTTAACACTATTCTGTCCCTCTGCCACACCTAGGCTAAGCAAGCACGTTGGGTATGTGCTGGAATTCCCCAACATGGTAAGACTATGATTCCGATGTCAGTGGTGCCCCTGAATACTAGTGACGTAAATTCAGTTATGGTGTTTTCTGACAGCTGTAAAGGTAGCATCATCAATTGCACCTTATCCAGGTCTGGAAGGCGAGACTGTGGATGGTGTTGCTTTGAGCGTTGGAGCCGTAGATCTCCTCCACAAGACCCCTCCAAGCTATGGCCGGGAATATGAGTTACATCTCCAGCAGTGGTTAATACTATTTGTTGGTGTAACTATAATGAGAGTGCACCCTATCAAGTGGGAAGTAGTGACAGTACAAAGAATCAAACTTATGATACCCCTGGACCACTAAATGGAACTTACTGGATTTGTGGAAACGGGGCCTATCCCTGGCTGTCGGGAGAAAGAATAGGGCAGCAGCATGGAGCCACACCCTACCAGACGGGTCTTCGAGGGCAGGACGAGGGTTAGAGTGGTTGTTGCTATTTGGCCAACTTTGTGTCACACTTGAGGATCATGGCTCGGCCTCAGGATCACCCCCAATGGAATAGGCAATGAAGTCGTATAACGGAATCTGAGAGATTGTGGATGATTGCTTTTCCCTCCTATGGGGTAGCCAGAAATTCCAGGGAAATAATTAATTTAGTAGTTGTTCTAGAAGAATTGGCCAATAATACAGCTGGAGCACTGACTGACACTAAAGTACCAGTAACTGAGATATCCACTAGGATGATTGCAATTCACCAAACAGTGCTACAGAATCGGATGGCCCTAGACTTTATACTGGCAGAAAAAGGAGGGACCTGTGCTTTGTCACAGAGCCCAGAGTCTAGGAACAGTGAGATGATAGGAAGCAGATGGTGATGATGGGAGGCTGTTTACTGGAGTCAAGGCCTGTGTCTCGTGGAGTTCCCCAGGGTTACACCCATCGCTACTTGTCATCTATGTGAATAACCAGGTTGAAAATGTACAGGGTATGGGTAGTGAGTTTGCAGCAAGTAATGTCAAATAATTACTTCTTCTTGCAAGATAGTAAATATAAACACCCCTCTTTCCCTCTCCACACTCAGAACCCACCAAAAGCTACTTCAGAAGATGCATGTTCTTGAAATGAGCAAACACTGAGGGAATATGGGTGACTTTAAAGAGCTGGAATACTGACAGTACATTACCAGACGTGAAGTGATTGCAACTGGGTCTGACAGAGGCATAACTGGTATTTCTGGGCACATTCTGTCTCGCCACAACTATTTCCTACCTTACTTTGTACAGATATGTAATGTCTAAAGGACCAGTGTTTGAGTAAATGAGACTCACCAAACTTTCTCCTGACTGAATCAATGGAAACCCTGAGTCAGAAGGGTTCTTTCCAGTTGGTGCTCAAAGTCCTCGGGCTGGTTCACTTGCTGCTGTTCCCTCATCTTCAGTCGTGGTTCTCTTTCAGTTGTGGGTTTTTCTTCCAATAAATCTCTCACCGCAGGTCTAACTTTAACATGAAAGATAATGAAGCATGTTAACAATACAAAGGAGAACAAAATATTTCCGCTCAATGAAAACTAAACATTGAAGACAAATATAATGATCTCAGAGAACAAATCTGTAATTGTCCCTGACATGTCACAAAACCTGATATGGGATAGGAAGGAGTTATCGTTCAGTCATGGTAAGATATAAGATGTAGGAACAGAATTAGGCGAATTGATCCATCGAGTCTGCCCCACCATTCAACCATGGCTGAGTTTTATTCCAACACCATATTCCTGCCTTCCTCCTGTAACCCTGAAGCTACTTAACAATCATGAATATATTAATCTCTGCCCAAAATATACCCAAATGACAGCCTTAACCACCCTCTGTGGCAACAAATTCCATAGATCAACCATTTTTTGGATGAAGAAATTTTTCCCAACTCAGTTTTAAAGGGAAACACCTTTATTCTGAGACTGTGCTGTCAGATCAGTCTCTCCATCGAATGGAAACAACCTCTCCATGTCCACTGTACCCAGACTTTTCAGCATTCGGTCGGTTTATTTAACCACACACCTCCTTTCACCACCCCGTTAAATCCTTCTCACACATACAGCTGATCATTTCTGAGATTATTCATGTGAACCTTGTTAGCAACAACTACACTGAACACATTCCCAAGTATAACAGACAATCAGGAAATTTAAACCATTCCAGGGTGAATGTAATACTGTAAAAAGAAACTGGAATCACCAGAATCGCTCAACAGGTAAGGAACTGCTGTGGGGAGGGCATCAAATTTAACGATTCAGGTTCACAATCTTCTGTCAGAATGGATTCACAATTTTCCATTTTTTGTGCAGATCGCCAGCAACTCAAGTTCCTGTTTGATTTCCACTGCCTGACAGACAGGTGACAGTGAGGAGGAATTTCCAAACACAGTTCGAACACTGAACCCCCAGGTCTATTTCTACTGGTGCAAACACAGAACAGCCCATTTAATCACAGCCTCTCCTTGTGAGGGAGGGAATACACACTCATTCTCTCCTCAGATTAACAGCCATTACTTCCAGACGAACTCCAGAAACAAACATTTGATCCTAGACCAGAAACACTCGCTCAACACCTCATAAACCCTGGCAGCTTGATCCCTGGGTCCATTTTACCTGGATCAAAAACTGTGATATCCCAGGACCCAACCTCACAGAGTCACACAGCTGAATCTGCCACTCACCGACCCTGAGAGTCTCACACATCATCCCCGCATCTCACACTGGGTAGTGCAATCCGGGATTTCCCCACAACCAATGTCCAGCTGCTCAAAATTTCTGCTTCACTGCATAAGGACGACCATCCAGCCCCATCTGTAGAAGCACTAACCAAGGTCAAAGTCAAAACCCCGACAGTTCCATACGCCTGGAATGAAGATCACAGGATTATAGCCCAAGCACCAACTCTCCCAGTACTCCTTGCTGTCAGTAAAATGCTGCAGTGTGTCAGCCAGTCACAGTTCAGAAACTAGCACCTCCACACCAATGCACAACAGAACTGGTACCTGATGACCCTCAGGCATTCCAGCTAACAAAAACCATTCTGGAAATAACTCAGCAAGGCCAAAGGTGTAAAATTACACTTCACCCTGAAGACAAGGGCTGCAAGAAAGATTGCTGATATATATCATTGAAGAGGTGTGATACAGGGTGAACCAAGGTTGACCCAGATGGTTGATATACATCACTGAAGCTGGGGGGAGAGAGACTGGACAGAGGTTGAACAAGATGGGCAGGGAATGAGCAGATGGAACCAGGTGGAGAAGAGATCAAGGACGATCACTGATGGTCCTCCAGCAATACACAGATACCATATAAAAGATCTTAAAATAACAAAGTTAGAACAAACAATAAGAACTTTGGCATTTACACTTTGACCCTCACCAAATTTTTATCAACACACCTTAGAAAGTTTCCCATCTGGACACTTCACCCCTTTGCATGGTAACCACTCTGCCCATGACTGCGTGGAACCTCAGAGACCTTTGGATACAGATCAACACATCACAGAAATCATTCTCCCCCCTAG